>NW_027490594.1:0-104097 GCF_050948175.1 Xylocopa sonorina
CCTTATCATGAAACATAGAAGAGTGATGCGATATCGCGTTTTAGGAAGCATTGGATCTCTATTGCTGCGATACGTAGACATCTGCAAACGCTATTTCCTAGCATGGAAGTGTCGCATTTACATTCTTTTGAAGTGAATACGAGGTATACATGACACTTCGCAATGAATATTATATCTTATCAGGAAACATAGGAATGAGGTGCTATATCGCGTTTTGAGAAGCATTAGAACTCTATTGCTACGATACGTAGACATCTGCAAACGCTATTTCCTAGCATGAAAGTGTCGCATTTACATTCTTTTGAAGTGAATACGAGGTATACATGACGCTTCGCAATGAATATTATACCTTATCATGAAACATAGCAGTGAGATGCGATATCGCGTTTTAGGAAGCATTGGATCTCTATTGCTGCGATACGTAGACATCTGCAAACGCTATTTCCTAGCATGGAAGTGTCGCATTTACATTCATTTGAAGTGAATACGAGGTATACATGACACTTCGCAATGAATATTATATCTTATCAGGAAACATAGGAATGAGGTGCTATATCGCGTTTTGAGAAGCATTAGAACTCTATTGCTACGATACGTAGACATCTGCAAACGCTATTTCCTAGCATGAAAGTGTCGCATTTACATTCTTTTGAAGTGAATACGAGGTATACATGACACTTCGCAATGAATATTATATCTTATCATGAAACATAGGAATGAGTTGCGACATCTCGTTTTAAGAAGCATTAGAACTCTATTGCTACGATACGCAGACATCTGCAAACGCTATTTCCTAGCATGGAAGTGTCGCATTTACATTCATTTGAAGTGAATACGAGGTATACATGACACTTCGAAATGAATATTATACCTTATCATGAAACATAGAACAGTAATGCGATATCGCGTTTTAGGAAGCATTGGATCTCTATTGCTGCGATACGTAGACATCTGCAAACGCTATTTCCTAGCATGGAAGTGTCGCATTTACATTCTTTTGAAGTGAATACGAGGTATACATGACACTTCGCAATGAATATTATACCTTATCGTGAAACATAGGAGAGATATGCGATATCGCGTTTTAGGAAGCATTGGAACTCTATTGCTGCGATACGTAGACATCTGCAAACGCTATTTCCTAGCATGGAAGTGTCGCATTTACATTCTTTTGAACTGAATACGAGGTATACATGACACTTCGCAATGAATATTATATCTTATCATGAAACATAGCAGTGAGATGCGATATCGCGTTTTAAGAAGCATTAGTACTCTATTGCTACGATACGCAGACATCTGCAAACGCTATTTCCTAGCATGGAAGTGTCGCATTTACATTCATTTGAAGTGAATACGAGGTATACATGACGCTTCGCAATGAATATTATACCTTATCATGAAACATAGCAGTGAGATGCGATATCGCGTTTTAGGAAGCATTAGAACTCTATTGCTACGATACGTAGACATCTGCAAACGCAATTTTCCTAGCATGGAAGTGTCGCATTTACATTCATTTGAAGTGAATACGTGGTATACATGACACTTCGTAATGAATATTATACCTTATCATGAAACATAGAAGAGTGATGCGATATCGCGTTTTAGGAAGCATTGGATCTCTATTGCTGCGATACGTAGACATCTGCAAACGCTATTTCCTAGCATGGAAGTGTCGCATTTACATTCTTTTGAAGTGAGTACGAGGTATACATAACACTCCATAATGAATATTATATCTTCTCATGAAACATAGCAGTGAGATGCGATATCGCGTTTTAAGAAGCATTAGAACTCTATTGCTACGATACGTAGACATCTGCAAACGCTACTTCCTAGCATGGAAGTGTCGCATTTACATTCTTTTGAAGTGAATACGAGGTATACATGACACTTCGCAATGAATATTATACCTTATCGTGAAACATAGAAGAGATATGCGATATCGCGTTTTAGGAAGCATTGGATCTCTATTGCTGCGATACGTAGACATCTGCAAACGCTATTTCCTAGCATGGAAGTGTCGCATTTACATTCTTTTGAAGTGAATACGAGGTATACATGACACTTCGCAATGAATATTATATCTTATCATGAAACGTAGGAATGCGTTGCGACATCTCGTTTTAAGAAGCATTAGAACTCTATTGCTACGATACGCAGACATCTGCAAACGCTATTTCCTAGCGTGGAAGTGTCGCATTTACATTCATTTGAAGTGAATACGAGGTATACATGACACTTCGAAATGAATATTATACCTTATCATGAAACATAGAACAGTAATGCGATATCACGTTTTAGGAAGCATTGGATCTCTATTGCTGCGATACGTAGACATCTGCAAACGCTATTTCCTAGCATGGAAGTGTCGCGTTTACATTCTTTTGAAGTGAATACGAGGTATACATGACACTTCGCAATGAATATTATACCTTATCGTGAAACATAGAAGAGATATGCGATATCGCGTTTTAGGAAGCATTGGAACTCTATTGCTGCGATACGTAGACATCTGCAACCGCTATTTCCTAGCATGGAAGTGTCGCATTTACATTCTTTTGAAGTGAATACGAGGTATACATGACACTTCGCAATGAATATTATATCTTATCATGAAACATAGCAGTGAGATGCGATATCGCGTTTTAAGAAGCATTAGTACTCTACTGCTGCGATACGCAGACATCTGCAAACGCTATTTCCTAGCATGGAAGTGTCGCATTTACATTCATTTCAAGTGAATACGAGGTATACATGACGCTCCGCAATGAATATTATACCTTATCATGAAGCATAGCAGTGAGATGCGATATCGCGTTTTAGGAAGCATTAGAACTCTATTGCTACGATACGTAGACATCTGCAAACGCAATTTTCCAAGCATGGAAGTGTCGCATTTACATTCATTTGAAGTGAATACGTGGTATACATGACACTTCGTAATGAATATTATACCTTATCATGAAACATAGAAGAGTGATGCGATATCGCGTTTTAGGAAGCATTGGATCTCTATTGCTGCCATACGTAGACATCTGCAAACGCTATTTCCTAGCATGGAAGTGTCGCATTTACATTCTTTTGAAGTGAATACGAGGTATACATGACACTTCGCAATGAATATTATATCTTATCATGAAACATAGGAATGAGGTGCTATATAGCGTTTTGAGAAGCATTAGAACTCTATTGCTACGATACGTAGACATCTGCAAACGCTATTTCCTAGCATGGAAGTGTCGCATTTACATTCTTTTGAAGTGAATACGAGGTATACATGACACTTCGCAATGAATATTATACCTTATCATGAAACATAGGAATGAGTTGCGACATCTCGTTTTAAGAAGCATTAGAACTCTATTGCTACGATACGCAGACATCTGCAAACGCTATTTCCTAGCATGGAAGTGTCGCATTTACATTCATTTGAAGTGAATACGAGGTATACATGACACTTCGTAATGAATATTATACCATATCATGAAACATAGGAGAGTGATGCGATATCGCGTTTTAGGAAGCATTGGAACTCTATTGCTGCGATACGTAGACATCTGCAAACGCTATTTCCTAGCATGGAAGTGTCGCATTTACATTCATTTGAAGTGAATACGAGGTATACATAACGCTTCGCAATGAATATTATACCTTATCATGAAACATAGAACAGTAATGCGATAGCGCGGTTTAGGAAGCACTGGATCTCTATTGCTGCGATACGTAGACATCTGCAAACGCTATTTCCTAGCATGGAAGTGTCGCATTTACATTCTTTTGAAGTGAATACGAGGTATACATGACACTTCGCAATGAATATTATACCTTATCGTGAAACATAGAAGAGATATGCGATATCGCGTTTTAGGAAGCATTGGAACTCTATTGCTGCGACACGTAGACATCTGCAAACGCTATTTCCTAGCATGAAAGTGTCGCATTTACATTCCTTTGAAGTGAATACGAGGTATACATGACACTTCGCAATGAATATTATATCTTATCATGAAACATAGCAGTGAGATGCGATATCGCGTTTTAAGAAGCATTAGTACTCTATTGCTACGATACGTAGACATCTGCAAACGCTATTTCCTAGCATGGAAGTGTCGCATTTACATTCATTTGAAGTGAATACGAGGTATACATGACACTTCGCAATGAATATTATATCTTATCATGAAACATAGCAGTGAGATGCGATATCGCGTTTTAAGAAGCATTAGTACTCTATTGCTACGATACGTAGACATCTGCAAACGCTATTTCCTAGCATGGAAGTGTCGCATTTACATTCATTTGAAGTGAATACGTGGTATACATGACACTTCGTAATGAATATTATACCTTATCATGAAACATAGAAGAGTGATGCGATATCGCGTTTTAGGAAGCATTGGATCTCTATTGCTGCGATACGTAGACATCTGCAAACGCTATTTCCTAGCATGGAAGTGTCGCATTTACATTCTTTTGAAGTGAATACGAGATATACATGACACTTCGCAATGAATATTATATCTTCTAATGAAACATAGCAGTGAGATGCGATATCGCGTTTTAAGAAGCATTAGAAATCTATTGCTACGATACGTAGACATCTGCAAACGCTATTTCCTAGCATGGATGTGTCGCATTTACATTCATTTGAAGTGAATACGAGGTATACATGACGCTTCGCAATGAATATTATACCTTATCATGAAACATAGAAGAGAGATGCGATATCGCGTTTTAGGAAGCATTGGAACTCTATTGCTGCGATACGTAGACATCTGCAAACGCTATTTCCTAGCATGGAAGTGTCGCATTTACATTCTTTTGATGTGAGTACGAGATATACATGACACTTCGCAATGAATATTATATCTTATCATGAAACATAGAAGTGAGATGCGATATCGCGTTCTAAGAAGCACTAGAACTCTATTGTTACGATACGTAGACATCTGCAATCGCTATTTCCTAGGATGGAAGGGTCGCATCTACATTCTTTTGAAGTGAGTACGAGGTATACATAACACTCCATAATGAATATTATATCTTCTCATGAAACATAGCAGTGAGATGCGATATCGCGTTTTAAGAAGCATTAGAACTCTATTGCTACGATACGTAGACATCTGCAAACGCTACTTCCTAGCATGGAAGTGTCGCATTTACATTCTTTTGAAGTGAATACGAGGTATACATGACACTTCGCAATGAATATTATACCTTATCGTGAAACATAGAAGAGACATGCGATATCGCGTTTTAGGAAGCATTGGATCACTATTGCTGCGATACGTAGACATCTGCAAACGCTATTTCCTAGCATGGAAGTGTCGCATTTACATTCTTTTGAAGTGAATACGAGGTATACATGACACTTCGCAATGAATATTATATCTTATCATGAAACGTAGGAATGAGTTGCGACATCTCGTTTTAAGAAGCATTAGAACTCTATTGCTACGATACGCAGACCTCTGCAAACGCTATTTCCTAGCATGGAAGTGTCGCATTTACATTCATTTGAAGTGAATACGAGGTATACATGACACTTCGCAATGAATATTATATCTTATCATGAAACATAGGAATGAGGTGCTATATCGCGTTTTGAGAAGCATTAGAACTCTATTGCTACGATACGTAGACATCTGCAAACGCTATTTCCTAGCATGGAAGTGTCGCATTTACATTCTTTTGAAGTGAATACGAGGTATACATGACACTTCGCAATGAATATTATACCTTATCATGAAACATAGGAATGAGTTGCGACATCTCGTTTTAAGAAGCATTAGAACTCTATTGCTACGATACGCAGACATCTGCAAACGCTATTTCCTAGCATGGAAGTGTCGCATTTACATTCATTTGAAGTGAATACGAGGTATACATGACACTTCGTAATGAATATTATACCATATCATGAAACATAGAAGAGTGATGCGATATCGCGTTTTAGGAAGCATTGGAACTCTATTGCTGCGATACGTAGACATCTGCAAACGCTATTTCCTAGCACGTAAGTGTCGCATTTACATTCTTTTGATGTGAATACGAGATATACATGACACTTCGCAATGAATATTATATCTTCTAATGAAACATAGCAGTGAGATGCGATATCGCGTTTTAAGAAGCATTAGAAATCTATTGCTACGATACGTAGACATCTGCAAACGCTATTTCCTAGCATGGAAGTGTCGCATTTACATTCATTTGAAGTGAATACGAGGTATACATGACGCTTCGCAATGAATATTATACCTTATCATGAAACATAGAACAGTAATGCGATATCGCGTTTTAGGAAGCATTGGAACTCTATTGCTGCGATACGTAGACATCTGCAAACGCTATTTCCTAGCATGGAAGTGTCGCATTTACATTCTTTTGAAGTGAATACGAGGTATACATGACACTTCGCAATGAATATTATACCTTATCGTGAAACATAGAAGAGATATGCGATATCGCGTTTTAGGAAGCATTGGAACTCTATTGCTGCGACACGTAGACATCTGCAAACGCTATTTCCTAGCATGGAAGTGTCGCATTTACATTCCTTTGAAGTGAATACGAGGTATACATGACACTTCGCAATGAATATTATATCTTATCATGAAACATAGCAGTGAGATGCGATATCGCGTTTTAAGAAGCATTAGTACTCTATTGCTACGATACGTAGACATCTGCAAACGCTATTTCCTAGCATGGAAGTGTCGCATTTACATTCATTTGAAGTGAATACGAGGTATACATGACACTTCGTAATGAATATTATACCATATCATGAAACATAGAAGAGTGATGCGATATCGCGTTTTAGGAAGCATTGGAACTCTATTGCTGCGATACGTAGACATCTGCAAACGCTATTTCCTAGCATGGAAGTGTCGCATTTACATTCTTTTGATGTGAATACGAGATATACATGACACTTCGCAATGAATATTATATCTTCTAATGAAACATAGCAGTGAGATGCGATATCGCGTTTTAAGAAGCATTAGAAATCTATTGCTACGATACGTAGACATCTGCAAACGCTATTTCCTGGCATGGAAGTGTCGCATTTACATTCATTTGAAGTGAATACGAGGTATGCATGACGCTTCGCAATGAATATTATACCTTATCATGAAACATAGGAGAGAGATGCGATATCGCGTTTTAGGAAGCATTGGAACTCTATTGCTGCGATACGTAGACATCTGCAAACGCTATTTCCTAGCATGGAAGTGTCGCATTTACATTCTTTTGATGTGAATACGAGATATACATGACACTTCGCAATGAATATTATATCTTATCATGAAACATAGAAGTGAGATGCGATATCGCGTTCTAAGAAGCACTAGAACTCTATTGCTACGATACGTAGACATCTGCAAACGCTATTTCCTAGGATGGAAGGGTCGCATTTACATTCTTTTGAAGTGAGTACGAGGTATACATAACACTCCATAATGAGTATTATATCTTCTCATGAAACATAGCAGTGAGATGCGATATCGCGTTTTAGGAAGCATTGGATCTCTATTGCTGCGATACGTAGACATCTGCAAACGCTATTTCCTAGCATGGAAGTCTCGCATTTACATTCTTTTGAAGTGAATACGAGGTATACATGACACTTCGCAATGAATATTATATCTTATCATGAAACATAGGAATGAGTTGCGACATCTCGTTTTAAGAAGCATTAGAACTCTATTGCTACGATACGTAGAGACATCTGCAAACGCTATTTCCTAGCATGGAAGTGTCGCATTTACATTCATTTGAAGTGAATACGAGGTATACATGACGCTTCGCAATGAATATTATACCTTGTCATGAAACATAGCAGTGAGATGCGATATCGCGTTTTAGGAAGCATTAGAACTCTATTGCTACGATACGTAGACATCTGCAAACGCAATTTTCCTAGCATGGAAGTGCCGCATTTACATTCATTTGAAGTGAATACGTGGTATACGTGACACTTCGTAATGAATATTATACCTTATCATGAAACATAGAAGAGTGATGCGATATCGCGTTCTAGGAAGCATTGGATCTCTATTGCTGCGATACGTAGACATCTGCAAACGCTATTTCCTAGCATGGAAGTGTCGCATTTACATTCTTTTGAAGTGAATACGAGGTATACATGACACTTCGCAATGAATATTATATCTTATCATGAAACATAGGAATGAGTTGCGACATCTCGTTTTAAGAAGCATTAGAACTCTATTGCTACGATACGCAGACATCTGCAAACGCTATTTCCTAGCATGGAAGTGTCGCATTTACATTCATTTGAAGTGAATACGAGGTATACATGACACTTCGAAATGAATATTATACCTTATCATGAAACATAGAACAGTAATGCGATATCGCGTTTTAGGAAGCATTGGATCTCTATTGCTGCGATACGTAGACATCTGCAAACGCTATTTCCTAGCATGGAAGTGTCGCATTTACATTCTTTTGAAGTGAATATGAGGTATACATGACACTTCGCAATGAATATTATACCTTATCGTGAAACATAGAAGAGATATGCGATATCGATTTTTAGGAAGCATTGGAACTCTATTGCTGCGATACGTAGACATCTGCAAACGCTATTTCCTAGCATGGAAGTGTCTTATTTACGTTCTTTTGAAGTGAATACGAGGTATACATGACACTTCGCAATGAATATTATATCTTATCAAGAATCATAGATGTGAGATGCGATATCGCGTTTTAAGAAGCATTAGAACTCTATTGCTACGATACGTAGACATCTGCAAAACGCTATTTCCTAGCATGGAAGTGTCGCATTTACATTCTTTTGAACTGAATACGAGGTATACATGACACTTCGCAATGAATATTATATCTTATCATGAAACATAGCAGTGAGATGCGATATCGCGTTTTAAGAAGCATTAGTACTCTATTGCTACGATACGCAGACATCTGCAAACGCTATTTCCTAGCATGGAAGTGTCGCATTTACATTCATTTGAAGTGAATACGAGGTATACATGACGCTTCGCAATGAATATTATACCTTATCATGAAACATAGCAGTGAGATGCGATATCGCGTTTTAAGAAGCATTAGAACTCTATTGCTACGATACGTAGGCATCTGCAAACGCAATTTTCCTAGCATGGAAGTGTCGCATTTACATTCATTTGAAGTGAATACGTGGTATATATGACACTTCGTAATGAATGTTATACCTTATCATGAAACATAGAAGAGTGATGCGATATCGCGTTTTAGGAAGCATTGGATCTCTATTGCTGCGATACGTAGACATCTGCAAACGCTATTTCCTAGCATGGAAGTGTCGCATTTACATTCTTTTGAAGTGAATACGAGGTATACATGACACTTCGCAATGAATATTATATCTTATCATGAAACATAGGAATGAGGTGCTATATCGGGTTTTGAGAAGCATTAGACCTCTATTGCTACGATACGTAGACATCTGCAAACGCTATTTCCTAGCATGGAAGTGTCGCATTTACATTCTTTTGAAGTGAATACGAGGTATACATGACACTTCGCAATGAATATTATATCTTATCATGAAACATAGGAATGAGTTGCGACATCTCGTTTTAAGAAGCATTGGAACTCTATTGCTGCGATACGCAGACATCTGCAAACGCTATTTCCTAGCATGGAAGTGTCGCATTTACATTCTTTTGATGTGAGTACGAGATATACATGACACTTCGCAATGAATATTATATCTTATCATGAAACTTAGAAGTGGGATGCGATATCGCGTTCTAAGAAGCACTAGAACTCTATTGCTACGATACGTAGACATCTGCAAACGCTATTTCCTAGGATGGAAGGGTCGCATCTACATTCTTTTGAAGTGAGTACGAGGTATACATAACACTCCATAATGAATATTATATCTTCTCATGAAACATAGCAGTGAGATGCGATATCGCGTTTTAAGAAGCATTAGAACTCTATTGCTACGATACGTAGACATCTGCAAACGCTACTTCCTAGCATGGAAGTGTCGCATTTACATTCTTTTGAAGTGAATACGAGGTATACATGACACTTCGCAATGAATATTATACCTTATCGTGAAACATAGAAGAGATATGCGATATCGCGTTTTAGGAAGCATTGGATCTCTATTGCTGCGATACGTAGACATCTGCAAACGCTATTTCCTAGCATGGAAGTGTCGCATTTACATTCTTTTGAAGTGAATACGAGGTATACATGACACTTCGCAATGAATATTATACCTTATCGTGAAACATAGAAGAGATATGCGATATCGCGTTTTAGGAAGCATTGGAACACTATTGCTGCGATACGTAGACATCTGCAAACGCTATTTCCTAGCATGGAAGTGTCGCATTTACATTCTTTTGAAGTGAATACGAGGTATACATGACACTTCGCAATGAATATTATATCTTATCATGAAACATAGCAGTGAGATGCGATATCGCGTTTTAAGAAGCATTAGTACTCTATTGCTACGATACGCAGACATCTGCAAACGCTATTTCCTAGCATGGAAGTGTCGCACTTACATTCATTTGAAGTGAATACGAGGTATACATGACGCTTCGCAATGAATATTATACCTTATCATGAAACATAGCAGTGAGATGCGATATCGCGTTTTAGGAAGCATTAGAACTCTATTGCTACGATACGTAGACATCTGCAAACAAAATTTTCCTAGCATGGAAGTGTCGCATTTACATTCATTTGAAGTGAATACGTGGTATACATGACACTACGTAATGAATATTATACCTTATCATGAAACATAGAAGAGTGATGCGATATCGCGTTTTAGGAAGCATTGGATCTCTATTGCTGCGATACGTAGACATCTGCAAACGCTATTTCCTAGCATGGAAGTGTCGCATTTACATTCTTTTGAAGTGAATACGAGGTATACATGACACTTCGCAATGAATATTATATCTTATCATGAAACATAGGAATGAGGTGCTATATCGGGTTTTGAGAAGCATCAGAACTCTATTGCTACGATACGTAGACATCTGCAAACGCTATTTCCTAGCATGGAAGTGTCGCATTTACATTCTTTTGAAGTGAATATGAGGTATACATGACACTTCGCAATGAATATTATATCTTATCATGAAACATAGAACTGAGATGCGATATCGCGTTCTAAGAAGCACTAGCACTCTATTGCTACGATACGTAGACATCTGCAAACGCTATTTCCTAGGATGGAAGGGTCGCATTTACATTCTTTTGAAGTGAGTACGAGGTATACATAACACTCCATAATGAATATTATATCTTCTCATGAAACATAGCAGTGAGATGCGATATCGCGTTTTAAGAAGCATCAGAACTCTATTGCTACGATACGTAGACATCTGCAAACGCTATTTCCTAGCATGGAAGTGTCGCATTTACATTCATTTGAAGTGAATACGAGGTATACATGACGCTTCGCAATGAATATTATACCTTATCATGAAACATAGCAGTGAGATGCGATATCGCGTTTTAGGAAGCATTAGAACTCTATTGCTACGATACGTAGACATCTGCAAACGCAATTTTCCTAGCATGGAAGTGTCGCATTTACATTCATTTGAAGTGAATACGTGGTATACATGACACTTCGTAATGAATATTATACCTTATCATGAAACATAGAAGAGTGATGCGATATCGCGTCTTAGGAAGCATTGGATCTCTATTGCTGCGATACGTAGACATCTGCAAACGCTATTTCCTAGCATGGAAGTGACGCATTTACATTCTTTTGAAGTGAATACGAGGTATACATGACACTTTGCAATGAATATTATATCTTATCATGAAACATAGGAATGAGGTGCTATATCGCGTTTTGAGAAGCATTAGAACTCTATTGCTACGATACGTAGACATCTGCAAACGCTATTTCCTAGCATGGAAGTGTCGCATTTACATTCTTTTGAAGTGAATACGAGGTATACATGACACTTCGCAATGAATATTATATCTTATCATGAAACATAGGAATGAGTTGCGACATCTCGTTCTAAGAAGCATTAGAACTCTATTGCTGCGATACGCAGACATCTGCAAACGCTATTTCCTAGCATGGAAGTGTCGCATTTACATTCATTTGAAGTGAATACGAGGTATACAGGACACTTCGCAATGAATATTATATCTTATCATGAAACATAGGAATGAGGTGCTATATCGCGTTTTGAGAAGCATTAGAACTCTATTGCTACGATACGTAGACATCTGCAAACGCCACTTCCTAGCATGGAAGTGTCGCATTTACATTCTTTTGAAGTGAATACGAGGTATACATGACACTTCGCAATGAATATTATATCTTATCATGAAACATAGGAATGAGTTGCGACATCTCGTTTTAAGAAGCATTAGAACTCTATTGCTGCGATACGCAGACATCTGCAAACGCTATTTCCTAGCATGGAAGTGTCGCATTTACATTCATTTGAAGTGAATACGAGGTATACAGGACACTTCGCAATGAATATTATATCTTATCATGAAACATAGAAGTGTGATGCGATATCGCATTTTAAGAAGCATTAGAACCCTATTGCTACGATACGTAGACATCTGCGAACGCCACTTCCTAGCATGGAAGTGTCGCATTTACATTCTTTTGAAGTGAATACTAGGTATACATGACACTTCGCAATGAATATTATATCTTATCGTGAAACATAGAAGAGAGATGCGATATCGCGTTTTAGGAAGCATTGGAACTCTATTGCTGCGATACGTAGACATCTGCAAACGCTATTTCCTAGCATGGAAGTGTCGCATTTACATTCTTTTGAAGTGAATATGAGGTATACATGACACTTCGCAATGAATATTATACCTTATCGTGAAACATAGAAGAGATATGCGATATCGATTTTTAGGAAGCATTGGAACTCTATTGCTGCGATACGTAGACATCTGCAAACGCTATTTCCTAGCATGGAAGTGTCTTATTTACGTTCTTTTGAAGTGAATACGAGGTATACATGACACTTCGCAATGAATATTATATCTTATCAAGAATCATAGATGTGAGATGCGATATCGCGTTTTAAGAAGCATTAGAACTCTATTGCTACGATACGTAGACATCTGCAAAACGCTATTTCCTAGCATGGAAGTGTCGCATTTACATTCTTTTGAAGTGAATATGAGGTATACATGACACTTCGCAATGAATATTATATCTTATCATGAAACATAGAAGTGAGATGCGATATCGCGTTCTAAGAAGCATTAGAACTCTATTGCTACGATACGTAGACATCTGCAAACGCTATTTCCTAGCATGGAAGTGTCGCATTTACATTCATTTGAAGTGAGTACGAGGTATACATGACGCTTCGCAATGAATATTATACCTTATCATGAAACATAGCAGTGAGATGCGATATCGCGTTTTAGGAAGCATTAGAACTCTATTGCTACGATACGTAGGCATCTGCAAACGCAATTTTCCTAGCATGGAAGTGTCGCATTTACATTCATTTGAAGTGAATACGTGGTATATATGACACTTCGTAATGAATGTTATACCTTATCATGAAACATAGAAGAGTGATGCGATATCGCGTTTTAGGAAGCATTGGATCTCTATTGCTGCGATACGTAGACATCTGCAAACGCTATTTCCTAGCATGGAAGTGTCGCATTTACATTCTTTTGAAGTGAATACGAGGTATACATGACACTTCGCAATGAATATTATATCTTATCATGAAACATAGGAATGAGGTGCTATATCGCGTTTTGAGAAGCATTAGAACTCTATTGCTACGATACGTAGACATCTGCAAACGCTATTTCCTAGCATGGAAGTGTCGCATTTACATTCTTTTGAAGTGAATACGAGGTATACATGACACTTCGCAATGAATATTATATCTTATCATGAAACATAGGAATGAGTTGCGACATCTCGTTTTAAGAAGCATTGGAACTCTATTGCTGCGATACGCAGACATCTGCAAACGCTATTTCCTAGCATGGAAGTGTCGCATTTACATTCTTTTGAAGTGAATAGGAGGTATACATGACACTTCGAAATGAATATTATACCTTATCATGAAACATAGAACAGTAATGCGATATCGCGTTTTAGGAAGCATTGGATCTCTATTGCTGCGATACGTAGACATCTGCAAACGCTATTTCCTAGCATGGAAGTGTCGCATTTACATTCTTTTGAAGTGAATACGAGGTATACATGACACTTCGCAATGAATATTATACCTTATCGTGAAACATAGAAGAGATATGCGATATCGCGTTTTAGGAAGCATTGGAACTCTATTGCTGCGATACGTAGACATCTGCAAACACTATTTCCTAGCATGGAAGTGTCGCATTTACATTCTTTTGAAGTGAATACGAGGTATACATGACACTTCGCAATGAATATTATATCTTCTAATGAAACATAGCAGTGAGATGCGATATCGCGTTTTAAGAAGCATTAGAAATCTAGTGCTACGATACGTAGACATCTGCAAACGCTATTTCCTAGCATGGAAGTGTCGCATTTACATTCATTTGAAGTGAATACGAGGTATACATGACGCTTCGCAATGAATATTATACCTTATCATGAAACATAGCAGTGAGATGCGATATCGCGTTTTAGGAAGCATTGGATCTCTATTGCTGCGATACGTAGACATCTGCAAACGCTATTTCCTAGCATGGAAGTGTCGCATTTACATTCATTTGAAGTGAATACGAGGTATACATGACACTTCGCAATGAATGTTATACCTTATCATGAAACATAGAAGAGTGATGCGATATCGCGTTTTAGGAAGCATTGGAACTCTATTGCTGCGATACGTAGACATCTGCAAACGCTATTTCCTAGCATGGAAGTGTCGCATTTACATTCTTTTGATGTGAATACGAGATATACATGACACTTCGCAATGAATATTATATCTTCTAATGAAACATAGCAGTGAGATGCGATATCGCGTTTTAAGAAGCATTAGAAATCTATTGCTACGATACGTAGACATCTGCAAACGCTATTTCCTAGCATGGAAGTGTCGCATTTACATTCATTTGAAGTGAATACGTGGTATACATGACACTTCGTAATGAATATTATACCTTATCATGAAACATAGAAGAGTGATGCGATATCGCGTTTTAGGAAGCATTGGATCTCTATTGCTGCGATACGTAGACATCTGCAAACGCTATTTCCTAGCATGGAAGTGTCGCATTTACATTCTTTTGAAGTGAATACGAGGTATACATGACACTTCGCAATGAATATTATATCTTATCATGAAACATAGGAATGAGGTGCTATATCGGGTTTTGAGAAGCATTAGAACTCTATTGCTACGATACGTAGACATCTGCAAACGCTATTTCCTAGCATGGAAGTGTCCCATTTACATTCTTTTGAAGTGAATACGAGGTATACTTGACACTTCGCAATGAATATTATATCTTATCATGAAACATAGCAGTGAGATGCGATATCGCGTTTTAAGAAGCATTAGTACTCTATTGCTACGATACGTAGACATCTGCAAACGCTATTTCCTAGCATGGAAGTGTCGCATTTACATTCTTTTGATGTGAGTACGAGATATACATGACACTTCGCAATGAATATTATATCTTATCATGAAACTTAGAAGTGGGATGCGATATCGCGTTCTAAGAAGCACTAGAACTCTATTGCTACGATACGTAGACATCTGCAAACGCTATTTCCTAGGATGGAAGGGTCGCATCTACATTCTTTAGAAGTGAGTACGAGGTATACATAACACTCCATAATGAATATTATATCTTCTCATGAAACATAGCAGTGAGATGCGATATCGCGTTTTAAGAAGCATTAGAACTCTATTGCTACGATACGTAGACATCTGCAAACGCTACTTCCTAGCATGGAAGTGTCGCATTTACATTCTTTTGAAGTGAATACGAGGTATACATGACACTTCGCAATGAATATTATACCTTATCGTGAAACATAGAAGAGATATGCGATATCGATTTTTAGGAAGCATTGGAACTCTATTGCTGCGATACGTAGACATCTGCAAACGCTATTTCCTAGCATGGAAGTGTCTTATTTACGTTCTTTTGAAGTGAATACGAGGTATACATGACACTTCGCAATGAATATTATATCTTATCAAGAATCATAGATGTGAGATGCGATATCGCGTTTTAAGAAGCATTAGAACTCTATTGCTACGATACGTAGACATCTGCAAAACGCTATTTCCTAGCATGGAAGTGTCGCATTTACATTCTTTTGAAGTGAATATGAGGTATACATGACACTTCGCAATGAATATTATATCTTATCATGAAACATAGAAGTGAGATGCGATATCGCGTTCTAAGAAGCATTAGAACTCTATTGCTACGATACGTAGACATCTGCAAACGCTATTTCCTAGCATGGAAGTGTCGCATTTACATTCATTTGAAGTGAATACGTGGTATATATGACACTTCGTAATGAATGTTATACCTTATCATGAAACATAGAAGAGTGATGCGATATCGCGTTTTAGGAAGCATTGGATCTCTATTGCTGCGATACGTAGACATCTGCAAACGCTATTTCCTAGCATGGAAGTGTCGCATTTACATTCTTTTGAAGTGAATACGAGGTATACATGACACTTCGCAATGAATATTATATCTTATCATGAAACATAGGAATGAGGTGCTATATCGCGTTTTGAGAAGCATTAGAACTCTATTGCTACGATACGTAGACATCTGCAAACGCTATTTCCTAGCATGGAAGTGTCGCATTTACATTCTTTTGAAGTGAATACGAGGTATACATGACACTTCGCAATGAATATTATATCTTCTAATGAAACATAGCAGTGAGATGCGATATCGCGTTTTAAGAAGCATTAGAAATCTAGTGCTACGATACGTAGACATCTGCAAACGCTATTTCCTAGCATGGAAGTGTCGCATTTACATTCATTTGAAGTGAATACGAGGTATACATGACGCTTCGCAATGAATATTATACCTTATCATGAAACATAGCAGTGAGATGCGATATCGCGTTTTAGGAAGCATTGGATCTCTATTGCTGCGATACGTAGACATCTGCAAACGCTATTTCCTAGCATGGAAGTGTCGCATTTACATTCATTTGAAGTGAATACGAGGTATACATGACACTTCGCAATGAATGTTATACCTTATCATGAAACATAGAAGAGTGATGCGATATCGCGTTTTAGGAAGCATTGGAACTCTATTGCTGCGATACGTAGACATCTGCAAACGCTATTTCCTAGCATGGAAGTGTCGCATTTACATTCTTTTGATGTGAATACGAGATATACATGACACTTCGCAATGAATATTATATCTTCTAATGAAACATAGCAGTGAGATGCGATATCGCGTTTTAAGAAGCATTAGAAATCTATTGCTACGATACGTAGACATCTGCAAACGCTATTTCCTAGCATGGAAGTGTCGCATTTACATTCTTTTGAAATGAATACGAGGTATACATGACACTTCGCAATGAATATTATACCTTATCGTGAAACATAGAAGAGATATGCGATATCGCGTTTTAGGCAGCATTGGAACACTATTGCTGCGATACGTAGACATCTGCAAACGCTATTTCCTAGCATGGAAGTGTCGCATTTACATTCTTTTGAAGTGAATACGAGGTATACATGACACTTCGCAATGAATATTATATCTTATCATGAAACATAGCAGTGAGATGCGATATCGCGTTTTAAGAAGCATTAGTACTCTATTGCTACGATACGCAGACATCTGCAAACGCTATTTCCTAGCATGGAAGTGTCGCACTTACATTCATTTGAAGTGAATACGAGGTATACATGACGCTTCGCAATGAATATTATACCTTATCATGAAACATAGCAGTGAGATGCGATATCGCGTTTTAGGAAGCATTAGAACTCTATTGCTACGATACGTAGACATCTGCAAACAAAATTTTCCTAGCATGGAAGTGTCGCATTTACATTCATTTGAAGTGAATACGTGGTATACATGACACTACGTAATGAATATTATACCTTATCATGAAACATAGAAAAGTGATGCGATATCGCGTTTTAGGAAGCATTGGATCTCTATTGCTGCGATACGTAGACATCTGCAAACGCTATTTCCTAGCATGGAAGTGTCGCATTTACATTCTTTTGAAGTGAATACGAGGTATACATGACACTTCGCAATGAATATTATATCTTATCATGAAACATAGGAATGAGGTGCTATATCGGGTTTTGAGAAGCATCAGAACTCTATTGCTACGATACGTAGACATCTGCAAACGCTATTTCCTAGCATGGAAGTGTCGCATTTACATTCTTTTGAAGTGAATATGAGGTATACATGACACTTCGCAATGAATATTATATCTTATCATGAAACATAGAACTGAGATGCGATATCGCGTTCTAAGAAGCACTAGCACTCTATTGCTACGATACGTAGACATCTGCAAACGCTATTTCCTAGGATGGAAGGGTCGCATTTACATTCTTTTGAAGTGAGTACGAGGTATACATAACACTCCATAATGAATATTATATCTTCTCATGAAACATAGCAGTGAGATGCGATATCGCGTTTTAAGAAGCATTAGAACTCTATTGCTACGATACGTAGACATCTGCAAACGCTATTTCCTAGCATGGAAGTGTCGCATTTACATTCATTTGAAGTGAATACGAGGTATACATGACGCTTCGCAATGAATATTATACCTTATCATGAAACATAGCAGTGAGATGCGATATCGCGTTTTAGGAAGCATTAGAACTCTATTGCTACGATACGTAGACATCTGCAAACGCAATTTTCCTAGCATGGAAGTGTCGCATTTACATTCATTTGAAGTGAATACGTGGTATACATGACACTTCGTAATGAATATTATACCTTATCATGAAACATAGAAGAGTGATGCGATATCGCGTCTTAGGAAGCATTGGATCTCTATTGCTGCGATACGTAGACATCTGCAAACGCTATTTCCTAGCATGGAAGTGACGCATTTACATTCTTTTGAAGTGAATACGAGGTATACATGACACTTTGCAATGAATATTATATCTTATCATGAAACATAGGAATGAGGTGCTATATCGCGTTTTGAGAAGCATTAGAACTCTATTGCTACGATACGTAGACATCTGCAAACGCTATTTCCTAGCATGGAAGTGTCGCATTTACATTCTTTTGAAGTGAATACGAGGTATACATGACACTTCGCAATGAATATTATATCTTATCATGAAACATAGGAATGAGTTGCGACATCTCGTTCTAAGAAGCATTAGAACTCTATTGCTGCGATACGCAGACATCTGCAAACGCTATTTCCTAGCATGGAAGTGTCGCATTTACATTCATTTGAAGTGAATACGAGGTATACAGGACACTTCGCAATGAATATTATATCTTATCATGAAACATAGGAATGAGGTGCTATATCGCGTTTTGAGAAGCATTAGAACTCTATTGCTACGATACGTAGACATCTGCAAACGCCACTTCCTAGCATGGAAGTGTCGCATTTACATTCTTTTGAAGTGAATACGAGGTATACATGACACTTCGCAATGAATATTATATCTTATCATGAAACATAGGAATGAGTTGCGACATCTCGTTTTAAGAAGCATTAGAACTCTATTGCTGCGATACGCAGACATCTGCAAACGCTATTTCCTAGCATGGAAGTGTCGCATTTACATTCATTTGAAGTGAATACGAGGTATACAGGACACTTCGCAATGAATATTATATCTTATCATGAAACATAGAAGTGTGATGCGATATCGCATTTTAAGAAGCATTAGAACCCTATTGCTACGATACGTAGACATCTGCAAACGCCACTTCCTAGCATGGAAGTGTCGCATTTACATTCTTTTGAAGTGAATACTAGGTATACATGACACTTCGCAATGAATATTATATCTTATCGTGAAACATAGAAGAGAGATGCGATATCGCGTTTTAGGAAGCATTGGAACTCTATTGCTGCGATACGTAGACATCTGCAAACGCTATTTCCTAGCATGGAAGTGTCGCATTTACATTCTTTTGAAGTGAATATGAGGTATACATGACACTTCGCAATGAATATTATACCTTATCGTGAAACATAGAAGAGATATGCGATATCGATTTTTAGGAAGCATTGGAACTCTATTGCTGCGATACGTAGACATCTGCAAACGCTATTTCCTAGCATGGAAGTGTCTTATTTACGTTCTTTTGAAGTGAATACGAGGTATACATGACACTTCGCAATGAATATTTTATCTTATCAAGAATCATAGATGTGAGATGCGATATCGCGTTTTAAGAAGCATTAGAACTCTATTGCTACGATACGTAGACATCTGCAAAACGCTATTTCCTAGCATGGAAGTGTCGCATTTACATTCTTTTGAAGTGAATATGAGGTATACATGACACTTCGCAATGAATATTATATCTTATCATGAAACATAGAAGTGAGATGCGATATCGCGTTCTAAGAAGCATTAGAACTCTATTGCTACGATACGTAGACATCTGCAAACGCTATTTCCTAGCATGGAAGTGTCGCATTTACATTCATTTGAAGTGAATACGAGGTATACATGACGCTTCGCAATGAATATTATACCTTATCATGAAACATAGCAGTGAGATGCGATATCGCGTTTTAGGAAGCATTAGAACTCTATTGCTACGATACGTAGGCATCTGCAAACGCAATTTTCCTAGCATGGAAGTGTCGCATTTACATTCATTTGAAGTGAATACGTGGTATATATGACACTTCGTAATGAATGTTATACCTTATCATGAAGCATAGAAGAGTGATGCGATATCGCGTTTTAGGAAGCATTGGATCTCTATTGCTGCGATACGTAGACATCTGCAAACGCTATTTCCTAGCATGGAAGTGTCGCATTTACATTCTTTTGAAGTGAATACGAGGTATACATGACACTTCGCAATGAATATTATATCTTATCATGAAACATAGGAATGAGGTGCTATATCGCGTTTTGAGAAGCATTAGAACTCTATTGCTACGATACGTAGACATCTGCAAACGCTATTTCCTAGCATGGAAGTGTCGCATTTACATTCTTTTGAAGTGAATACGAGGTATACATGACACTTCGCAATGAATATTATATCTTATCATGAAACATAGGAATGAGGTGCTATATCGCGTTTTGGGAAGCATTAGAACTCTATTTTGCTACGATACGTAGACATCTGCAAACGCTATTTCCTAGCATGGAAGTGTCGCATTTACATTCGTTAGAAGTGAATACGAGATATACATGACACTTCGCAATGAATATTATACCTTATCATGAAACATATAAGAGTGATGCGATATCGCGTTTTAGGAAGCATTGGATCTCTATTGCTGCGATACGTAGACATCTGCAAACGCTATTTCCTAGCATGGAAGTGTCGCATTTACATTCTTTTGAAGTGAATACGAGGTATACATGACACTTCGCAATGAATATTATATCTTATCATGAAACATAGGAATGAGGTGCTATATCGCGTTTTGAGAAGCATTAGAACACTATTGCTACGATACGTAGACATCTGCAAACGCTATTTCCTAGCATGGAAGTGTCGCATTTACATTCTTTTGAAGTGAATACGAGATATACATGACACTTCTCAATGAATATCATATCTTATCATGAAGCATAGGAATGAGGTGCTATATCGCGTTTTGAGAAGCGTTAGAGCTCTATTGCTACGATACGTAGACATCTGCAAACGCTATTTCCTAGCATGGAAGTGTCTTATGTACGTTCTTTTGAAGTGAATACGAGCTATACATGACACTTCGCAATGAATATTATATCTTATCATGAAACATAGAAGTGAGATGCGATATCGCGTTCTAACAAGCACTAGAACTCTATTGCTACGATACGTAGACATCTGCATACGCTATTTCCTAGGATGGAAGGGTCGCATTTACATTCTTTTGAAGTGAGTACGAGGTATACATAACACTCCATAATGAATATTATATCTTCTCATGCAACATAGCAGTGAGATGCGATATCGCGTTTTAAGAAGCATTAGAACTCTATTGCTGCGATACGTAGACATCTGCAAACGCTATTTCCTAGCATGGAAGTGTCACATTTACATTCTATTTATGTGAATACGTGATATACATGACACTTCGCAATGAATATTATATCTTATCATGAAACATAGGAATGAGGTGCTATATCGAGTTTTGAGAAGCATTAGAACTCTATTGCCTATATACGTAGACACCTGCAAAATCTATTTCCTAGCAAGGAAATTTCGCACTTACATTCCACTGATGTGAATTCGAGGTAAACATAACATTACACAATGAATATTATATCTTATTACGAAACATAGAAATGAAATACGACATCTCGTTTTAAGAAGCATTAGTACTCTATTGCTGTGATACGTAGACATCTGCAAACAATATTTCCTAGCAAGGAAGTGTCGCATTTACATTCTTGTGAAGTGAAATCGAGGTATACATGACACTTCGCAATGAATATTATATCTTATCATGAGACATAGAAGTGTGATGCGATATCGCATATTAAGAAGCATTAGAACCTTATTGCTACGATACGTAGACATCTGCAAACGCTACTTCCTAGCATGGAAGTGTCGCATTTACATTCTTTTGAAGTGAATACGAGGTATACATGACACTTCGCAATGAATATTATATCTTATCATGAAACATAGCAGTGAGATGCGATATCGCGTTTTAAGAAGCATTAGAACTCTATTGCTACGATACGTAGACATCTGCAAACGCTACTTCCTACCATGGAAGTGTCGCATTTACATTCATTTGAAGTGAATACGAGGTATACATGACACCTCGTAATGAATATTATACCTTATCATGAAACATAGAAGAGTGATGCGAAATCGCGTTTTAGGAAGCATTGGAACTCTATTGCTGCGATACGTAGACATCTGCAAACGCTATTTCCTACCATGGAAGTGTCGCATTTACATTCTTTTGCAGTGAATACGAGGTATACATGACACTTCGCAATGAATATTATACCTTATCGTGAAACATAGAAGAGAGATGCGATATCGCGTTTTAGGAAGCATTGGAACTCTATTGCTGCGATACGTAGACATCTGCAAACGCTATTTCCTAGCATGGAAGTGTCGCATTTACATTCTTTTGAAGTGAATACGAGGTATACATGACACTTCGCAATGAGTATTATATCTTATCATGAAACATAGGAATGAGGTGCTATATCGCGTTTTGGGAAGCATTAGAACTCTATTTTGCTACGATACGTAGACATCTGCAAACGCTATTTCCTAGCATGGAAGTGTCGCATTTACATTCGTTAGAAGTGAATACGAGATATACATGACACTTCGCAATGAATATTATACCTTATCATGAAACATAGAAGAGTGATGCGATATCGCGTTTTAGGAAGCATTGGATCTCTATTGCTGCGATACGTAGACATCTGCAAACGCTATTTCCTAGCATGGAAGTGTCGCATTTACATTCTTTTGAAGTGAATGCGAGATATACATGACACTTCGCAATGAATATTATATCTTATCATGAAACATAGGAATGAGGTGCTATATCGCGTTTTGAGAAGCATTAGAACTCTATTGCTACGATACGTAGACATCTGCAAACGCTATTTCCTAGCATGGAAGTATCGCATTTACATTCATTTGAAGTGAATACGAGGTATACATGACACCTCGTAATGAATATTATACCTTATCATGAAACATAGAGGAGTGATGCGATATCGCGTTTTAGGAAGCATTGGAACTCTATTGCTGCGATACGTAAACATCTGCAAACGCTATTTCCTAGCATGGAAGTGTCGTATTTACATTCTTTTGAAGTGAATACGAGGTATACATGACACTTCGCAATGAATATTATACCTTATCGTGAAACATAGGAATGAGGTGCTATATCGAGTTTTGAGAAGCATTAGAACTCTATTGCCTATATACGTAGACACCTGCAAACTCTATTTCCTAGCAAGGAAATTTCGCACTTACATTCCACTGAAGTGAATTCGAGGTAAACATAACATTACACAATGAATATTATATCTTATTACGAAACATAGAAATGAAATACGACATCTCGTTTTAAGAAGCATTAGTACTCTATTGCTGTGATACGTAGACATCTGCAAACGCTATTTCCCAGCGTGGAAGTGTCGCATTTACATTCTTTTGAAGCGAATACGAGGTATACATGACACTTCGCAATGAATATTATATCTTATCATGAAACATAGGAATGAGGTGCTATATCGCGTTTTGAGAAGCGTTAGAGCTCTATTGCTACGATACGTAGACATCTGCGAACGCTATTTCCTAGCGTGGAAGTGTCTTATGTACGTTCTTTTAAAGTGAATGCGAGGTATACATGACACATCGCAATGAATATTATATCTTATCATGAAACATAGAAGTGAGATGCGATATCGCGTTCTAAGAAGCACTAGAACTCTATTGCTACGATACGTAGACATCTGCATACGCTATTTCCTAGGATGGAAGGGTCGCATTTACATTCTTTTGAAGTGAGTACGAGGTATACATAACACTCCATGATGAATATTATATCTTCTCATGAAACATAGCAGTGAGATGCGATATCGCGTTTTAAGAAGCATTAGAACTCTATTGCTACGATACGTAGACATCTGCAAACGCTATTTCCTAGCATGGAAGTGTCGCATTTACATTCTATTTATGTGAATACGTGATATACATGACACTTCGCAATGAATATTATATCTTATCATGAAACATAGGAATGAGGTGCTATATCGAGTTTTGAGAAGCATTAGAACTCTATTGCCTATATACGTAGACACCTGCAAAATCTATTTCCTAGCAAGGAAATTTCGCACTTACATTCCACTGAAGTGAATTCGAGGTAAACATAACATTACACAATGAATATTATATCTTATTACGAAACATAGAAATGAAATACGACATCTCGTTTTAAGAAGCATTAGTACTCTATTGCTGTGATACGTAGACATCTGCAAACGCTATTTCCCAGCATGGAAGTGTCGCATTTACATTCTTTTGAAGCGAATACGAGGTATACATGACACTTCGCAATGAATATTATATCTTATCATGAAACATAGGAATGAGGTGCTATATCGCGTTTTGAGAAGCGTTAGAGCTCTATTGCTACGATACGTAGACATCTGCAAACGCTATTTCCTAGCATGGAAGTGTCTTATGTACGTTCTTTTGAAGTGAATGCGAGGTATACATGACACATCGCAATGAATATTATATCTTATCATGAAACATAGAAGTGAGATGCGATATCGCGTTCTAAGAAGCACTAGAACTCTATTGCTACGATACGTAGACATCTGCATACGCTATTTCCTAGGATGGAAGGGTCGCATTTACATTCTTTTGAAGTGAGTACGAGGTATACATAACACTCCATGATGAATATTATATCTTCTCATGAAACATAGCAGTGAGATGCGATATCGCGTTTTAAGAAGCATTAGAACTCTATTGCTACGATACGTAGACATCTGCAAACGCTATTTCCTAGCATGGAAGTGTCGCATTTACATTCGTTTGAAGTGAGTACGAGATATACATGACACTTCGCAATGAATATTATACCTTATCATGAAACATAGAAGAGTGATGCGATATCGCGTTTTAGGAAGCATTGGATCTCTATTGCTGCGATACTTAGACATCTGCAAACGCTATTTCCTAGCATGGAAGTGTCGCATTTACATTCATTTGAAGTGAATACGAGGTATACATGACACTTCACAATGAATATTACATCTTATCATGAAACATAGGAATGAGGTGCAATATCGCGTTTTGAGAAGCATTAGAACTCTATTGCTACGATACGTAGACATCCGCAAACGCTATTTCCCAGCATGGAAGTGTCGCATTTACATTCTTTTGAAGCGAATACGAGGTATACATGACACTTCGCAATGAATATTATATCTTATCATGAAACATAGGAATGAGGTGCTATATCGCGTTTTGAGAAGCGTTAGAGCTCTATTGCTACGATACGTAGACATCTGCAAACGCTACTTCCTAGCATGGAAGTGTCGCATTTACATTCTTTTGAAGTGAATACGAGGTATACATGACGCTTCGCAATGAATATTATATCTTATCATGAAACATAGGAATGAGGTGCTATATCGCGTTTTGGGAAGCATTAGAACTCTATTTTGCTACGATACGTAGACATCTGCAAACGCTATTTCCTAGCATGGAAGTGTCGCATTTACATTCGTTAGAAGTGAATACGAGATATACATGACACTTCGCAATGAATATTATACCTTATCATGAAACATAGAAGAGTGATGCGATATCGCGTTTTAGGAAGCATTGGATCTCTATTGCTGCGACACGTAGACATCTGCAAACGCTATTTCCTAGCATGGAAGTGTCGCATTTACATTCTTTTGAAGTGAATACGAGGTATACATGACACTTCGCAATGAATATTACATCTTATCATGAAACATAGGAATGAGGTGCTATATCGCGTTTTGAGAAGCATTAGAACTCTATTGCTACGATACGTAGACATCTGCAAACGCTATTTCCTAGCATGGAAGTGTCGCATTTACATTCATTTGAAGTGAATACGAGGTATACATGACACCTCGTAATGAATATTATACCTTATCATGAAACATAGAGGAGTGATGCGATATCGCGTTTTAGGAAGCATTGGAACTCTATTGCTGCGATACGTAGACATCTGCAAACGCTATTTCCTAGCATGGAAGTGTCGCATTTACATTCTATTTATGTGAATACGTGATATACATGACACTTCGCAATGAATATTATATCTTATCTTGAAACATAGGAATGAGGTGCTATATCGAGTTTTGAGAAGCATTAGAACTCTATTGCCTATATACGTAGACACCTGCAAAATCTATTTCCTAGCAAGGAAATTTCGCACTTACATTCCACTGAAGTGAATTCGAGGTAAACATAACATTACACAATGAATATTATATCTTATTACGAAACATAGAAATGAAATACGACATCTCGTTTTAAGAAGCATTAGTACTCTATTGCTGTGATACGTAGACATCTGCAAACGCTATTTCCCAGCATGGAAGTGTCGCATTTACATTCTTTTGAAGCGAATACGAGGTATACATGACACTTCGCAATGAATATTATATCTTATCATGAAACATAGGAATGAGGTGCTATATCGCGTTTTGAGAAGCGTTAGAGCTCTATTGCTACGATACGTAGACATCTGCAAACGCTATTTCCTAGCATGGAAGTGTCTTATGTACGTTCTTTTGAAGTGAATGCGAGGTATACATGACACATCGCAATGAATATTATATCTTATCATGAAACATAGAAGTGAGATGCGATATCGCGTTCTAAGAAGCACTAGAACTCTATTGCTACGATACGTAGACATCTGCATACGCTATTTCCTAGGATGGAAGGGTCGCATTTACATTCTTTTGAAGTGAGTACGAGGTATACATAACACTCCATGATGAATATTATATCTTCTCATGAAACATAGCAGTGAGATGCGATATCGCGTTTTAAGAAGCATTAGAACTCTATTGCTACGATACGTAGACATCTGCAAACGCTATTTCCTAGCATGGAAGTGTCGCATTTACATTCGTTTGAAGTGAGTACGAGATATACATGACACTTCGCAATGAATATTATACCTTATCATGAAACATAGAAGAGTGATGCGATATCGCGTTTTAGGAAGCATTGGATCTCTATTGCTGCGATACTTAGACATCTGCAAACGCTATTTCCTAGCATGGAAGTGTCGCATTTACATTCATTTGAAGTGAATACGAGGTATACATGACACTTCACAATGAATATTACATCTTATCATGAAACATAGGAATGAGGTGCAATATCGCGTTTTGAGAAGCATTAGAACTCTATTGCTACGATACGTAGACATCCGCAAACGCTATTTCCCAGCATGGAAGTGTCGCATTTACATTCTTTTGAAGCGAATACGAGGTATACATGACACTTCGCAATGAATATTATATCTTATCATGAAACATAGGAATGAGGTGCTATATCGCGTTTTGAGAAGCGTTAGAGCTCTATTGCTACGATACGTAGACATCTGCAAACGCTACTTCCTAGCATGGAAGTGTCGCATTTACATTCTTTTGAAGTGAATACGAGGTATACATGACGCTTCGCAATGAATATTATATCTTATCATGAAACATAGGAATGAGGTGCTATATCGCGTTTTGGGAAGCATTAGAACTCTATTTTGCTACGATACGTAGACATCTGCAAACGCTATTTCCTAGCATGGAAGTGTCGCATTTACATTCGTTAGAAGTGAATACGAGATATACATGACACTTCGCAATGAATATTATACCTTATCATGAAACATAGAAGAGTGATGCGATATCGCGTTTTAGGAAGCATTGGATCTCTATTGCTGCGACACGTAGACATCTGCAAACGCTATTTCCTAGCATGGAAGTGTCGCATTTACATTCTTTTGAAGTGAATACGAGGTATACATGACACTTCGCAATGAATATTACATCTTATCATGAAACATAGGAATGAGGTGCTATATCGCGTTTTGAGAAGCATTAGAACTCTATTGCTACGATACGTAGACATCTGCAAACGCTATTTCCTAGCATGGAAGTGTCGCATTTACATTCATTTGAAGTGAATACGAGGTATACATGACACCTCGTAATGAATATTATACCTTATCATGAAACATAGAGGAGTGATGCGATATCGCGTTTTAGGAAGCATTGGAACTCTATTGCTGCGATACGTAGACATCTGCAAACGCTATTTCCTAGCATGGAAGTGTCGCATTTACATTCTATTTATGTGAATACGTGATATACATGACACTTCGCAATGAATATTATATCTTATCTTGAAACATAGGAATGAGGTGCTATATCGAGTTTTGAGAAGCATTAGAACTCTATTGCCTATATACGTAGACACCTGCAAAATCTATTTCCTAGCAAGGAAATTTCGCACTTACATTCCACTGAAGTGAATTCGAGGTAAACATAACATTACACAATGAATATTATATCTTATTACGAAACATAGAAATGAAATACGACATCTCGTTTTAAGAAGCATTAGTACTCTATTGCTGTGATACGTAGACATCTGCAAACAATATTTCCTAGCAAGGAAGTGTCGCATTTACATTCTTGTGAAGTGAAATCGAGGTATACATGACACTTCGCAATGAATATTATATCTTATCATGAAACATAGAAGTGTGATGCGATATCGCATTTTAAGAAGCATTAGAACCCTATTGCTACGATACGTAGACATCTGCAAACGCTACTTCCTAGCATGGAAGTGTCGCATTTACATTCTTTTGAAGTGAATACGAGGTATACATGACACTTCGCAATGAATATTATATCTTATCATGAAACATAGCAGTGAGATGCGATATCGCGTTTTAAGAAGCATTAGAACTCTATTGCTACGATACGTAGACATCTGCAAACGCTACTTCCTACCATGGAAGTGTCGCATTTACATTCATTTGAAGTGAATACGAGGTATACATGACACTTCGCAATGAATATTATACCTTATCGTGAAACATAGAAGAGAGATGCGATATCGCGTCTTAGGAAGCATTGGAACTCTATTGCTGCGATACGTAGACATCTGCAAACGCTACTTCCTAGCATGGAAGTGTCGCATTTACATTCTTTTGAAGTGAATACGAGGTATACATGACACTTCGCAATGAATATTATATCTTATCATGAAACATAGGAATGAGGTGCTATATCGCGTTTTGAGAAGCATTAGAACACTATTGCTACGATACGTAAACATCTGCAAACGCTATTTCCTTGCAAGGAAGTGTCGCATTTACATTCTTTTGAAGTGAGTACGAGGTATACATAACACTCCATAATGAATATTATATCTTCTCATGAAACATAGCAGTGTGATGCGATATCGCATTTTAAGAAGCATTAGAACCCTATTGCTACGATACGTAGACATCTGCAAACGCTACTTCCTAGCATGGAAGTGTCGCATTTACATTCTTTTGCAGTGAATACGAGGTATACATGACACTTCGCAATGAATATTATACCTTATCGTGAAACATAGAAGAGAGATGCGATATCGCGTTTTAGGAAGCATTGGAACTCTATTGCTGCGATACGTAGACATCTGCAAACGCTATTTCCTAGCATGGAAGTGTCGCATTTACATTCTTTTGAAGTGAATACGAGGTATACATGACACTTCGCAATGTATATTATATCTTATTATGAAACATAGAAGTGAGATGCGATATCGCGTTCTAAGAAGCACTAGAACTCTATTGCTACGATACGTAGACATCTGCATACGCTATTTCCTAGGATGGAAGGGTCGCATTATATTCTTTTGAAGTGAGTACGAGGTATACATAACACTCCATAATGAATATTACATCTTCTCATGAAACATAGCAGTGAGATGCGATATCGCGTTTTAAGAAGCATTAGAACTCTATTGCTACGACACGTAGACATCTGCAAACGCTATTTCCTAGCATGGAAGTGTCGCATTTACATTCTTTTGAAGTGAATTCGAGGTATACATGACACTTCGCAATGAATATTATATCTTATCATGAAACATAGGAATGTGGTGCTATATCGCGTTTTGAGAAGCGTTAGAGCTCTATTGCTACGATACGTAGACATCTGCAAACGCTATTTCCTAGCATGGAAGTGTCTTACGTACGTTCTTTTGAAGTAAATACGAGGTATACATGACACTTCGCAATGTATATTATATCTTATTATGAAACATAGAAGTGAGATGCGATATCGCGTTCTAAGAAGCACTAGAACTCTATTGCTACGATACGTAGACATCTGCATACGCTATTTCCTAGGATGGAAGGGTCGCATTATATTCTTTTGAAGTGAGTACGAGGTATACATAACACTCCATAATGAATATTACATCTTCTCATGAAACATAGCAGTGAGATGCGATATCGCGTTTTAAGAAGCATTAGAACTCTATTGCTACGACACGTAGACATCTGCAAACGCTATTTCCTAGCATGGAAGTGTCGCATTTACATTCTTTTGAAGTGAATACGAGGTATACATGACACTTCGCAATGAATATTATACCTTATCGTGAAACATAGAAGAGAGATGCGATATTGCGTTTTAGGAAGCATTGGAACTCTATTCCTGCGATACGTAGACATCTGCAAACGCTATTTCCTAGCATGGAAGTGTCGCATTCACATTCTTTTGAAGTGAATACGAGGTATACATGACACTTCGCAATGAATATTATACCTTATCGTGAAACATAGAAGAGAGATGCGATATCGCGTTTTAGGAAGCATTGGAACTCTATTGCTGCGATACGTAGACATCTGTAAACGCTATTTCCTAGCATGGAAGTGTCGCATTTACATTCTTTTGAAGTGAATACGAGGTATACATGACACTTCGCAATGAGTATTATATCTTATCATGAAACATAGGAATGAGGTGCTATATCGCGTTTTGAGAAGCATTAGGACTCTATTGCTACGATACGTAGACATCTGCAAACGCTATTTCCTAGCATGGAAGTGTCGCATTTACATTCTTTTGAAGTGAATACGAGGTATACATGACACTTCGCAATGAATATTATACCTTATCGTGAAACATAGAAGAGAGATGCGATATCGCGTTTTAGGAAGCATTGGAACTCTATTGCTGCGATACGTAGACATCTGTAAACGCTATTTCCTAGCATGGAAGTGTCGCATTTACATTCTTTTGAAGTGAATACGAGGTATACATGACACTTCGCAATGAGTATTATATCTTATCATGAAACATAGGAATGAGGTGCTATATCGCGTTTTGAGAAGCATTAGGACTCTATTGCTACGATACGTAGACATCTGCAAACGCTATTTCCTAGCATGGAAGTGTCGCATTTACATTCTTTTGAAGTGAATACGAGGTATACATGACACTTCGCAATGAATATTATATCTTATCATGAAACATAGCAGTGAGATGCGATATCGCGTTTTAAGAAGCACTAGAACTCTATTGCTACGATACGCGGACATCTGCAAACGCTATTTCCTAGCATGGAAGTGTCGCATTTACATTCTTTTGAAGTGAATACGAGGTATACATGACACTTCGCAATGAATATTATATCTTATCATGAAACATAGCAGTGAGATGCGATATCGCGTTTTAAGAAGCATTAGAACTCTATTGCTACGATACGCAGACATCTGCAAACGCTATTTCCTAGCATGGAAGTGTCGCATTTACATTCATTTGAAGTGAATACGAGGTATACATGACACTTCGAAATGAATATTATACCTTGTCATGAAACATAGAAGAGTGATGCGATATCGCGTTTTAGGAAGCATTGGATCTCTATTGCTGCGATACGTAGACATCTGCAAACGCTATTTCCTAGCATGGAAGTGTCGCATTTACATTCTTTTGAAGTGAATTCGAGGTATACATGACACTTCGCAATGAATATTATATCTTATCATGAAACATAGGAATGAGGTGCTATATCGCGTTTTGAGAAGCATTAGAACTCTATTGCTACGATGCGTAGACATCTGCAAACGCTATTTCCTAGCAAGGAAATTTCGCACTTACATTCCACTGAAGTGAATTCGAGGTAAACATAACATTATACAATGAATATTATATCTTATTACGAAACATAGAAATGAAATACGACATATCGTTTTAAGAAGCATTAGTACTCTATTGCTGTGATACGTAGACATCTGCAAACAATATTTCCTAGCAAGGAAGTGTCGCATTTACATTCCTGTGAAGTGTAATCGAGGTATACATGACACTTCGCAATGAATATTATATCTTATCATGAAACATAGGAGTGTGATGCGATATCGCGTTTTAAGAAGCATTAGAACTCTATTGCTACGATACGTAGACATCTGCAAACGCTATTTCCTAGCATGGAAGTGTCGCATTTACATTCTTTTGAAGTGAATACGAGGTATACATGACACTTCGCAATGAATATTATACCTCATCGTGAAACATAGAAGAGAGATGCGATATCGCGTTTTAGGAAGCATTGGAACACTATTGCTGCGATACGTAGACATCTGCAAACGCTATTTCCTAGCATGGAAGTGTCGCATTTACATTCTTTTGAAGTGAATACGAGGTATACATGACACTTCGAAATGAATATTACACCTTATCATGAAACATAGAAGAGTGATGCGATATCGCGTTTTAGGAAGCATTGGATCTCTATTGCTGCGATACGTAGACATCTGCAAACGCTATTTCCTAGCATGGAAGTGTCTCATTTACATTCTTTTGAAGTGAATTCGAGGTATACATGACACTTCGCAATGAATATTATATCTTATCATGAAACATAGGAATGTGGTGCTATATCGCGTTTTGAGAAGCGTTAGAGCTCTATTGCTACGATACGTAGACATCTGCAAACGCTATTTCCTAGCATGGAAGTGTCTTATGTACGTTCTTTTGAAGTAAATACGAGGTATACATGACACTTCGCAATGTATATTATATCTTATTATGAAACATAGAAGTGAGATGCGATATCGCGTTCTAAGAAGCACTAGAACTCTATTGCTACGATACGTAGACATCTGCATACGCTATTTCCTAGGATGGAAGGGTCGCATTATATTCTTTTGAAGTGAGTACGAGGTATACATAACACTCCATAATGAATATTACATCTTCTCATGAAACATAGCAGTGAGATGCGATATCGCGTTTTAAGAAGCATTAGAACTCTATTGCTACGATACGTAGACATCTGCAAACGCTATTTCCTAGCATGGAAGTGTCGCATTTACATCCATTTGAAGTGAATACGAGGTATACATGACACTTCGTAATGAATATTATACCTTATCATGAAACATAGAAGAGTGATGCGATATCGCGTTTTAGGAAGCATTGGAAATCTATTGCTGCGATAAGTAGACATCTGCAAACGCTATTTCCTAGCATGGAAGTGTCGCATTTACATTCTTTTGAAGTGAATACGAGGTATACATGACACTTCGCAATGAGCATTATATCTTATCATGAAACATAGGAATGAGGTGCTATATCGCGTTTTGAGAAGCATTAGAACTCTATTGCTACGATACGTAGACATCTGCAAACGCTATTTCCTAGCATGGAAGTGTCGCATTTACATTCGTTTGATGTGAATACGAGATATACATGACACTTCGCAATGAATATTATACCTTATCATGAAACATAGAAGAGTGATGCGATATCGCGTTTTAGGAAGCATTGGATCTCTATTGCTGCGATACGTAGACATCTGCAAACGCTATTTCCTAGCATGGAAGTGTCGCATTTACATTCTTTTGAAGTGAATACGAGGTATACATGACACTTCGCAATGAATATTATATCTTATCATGAAACATAGCAGTGAGATGCGATATCGCGTTTTAAGAAGCATTAGAACTCTATTGCTACGATACGCAGACATCTGCAAACGCTATTTCCTAGCATGGAAGTGTCGCATTTACATTCATTTGAAGTGAATACGAGGTATACATGACACTTCGAAATGAATATTATACCTTATCATGAAACATAGAAGAGTGATGCGATATCGCGTTTTAGGAAGCATTGGATCTCTATTGCTGCGATACGTAGACATCTGCAAACGCTATTACCTAGCATGGAAGTGTCGCATTTACATTCTTTTGAAGTGAATTCGAGGTATACATGACACTTCGCAATGAATATTATATCTTATCATGAAACATAGGAGTGAGGTGCTATATCGCGTTTTGAGAAGCATTAGAACTCTATTGCTACGATACGTAGACATCTGCAAACGCTATTTCCTAGCAAGGAAATTTCGCACTTACATTCCACTGAAGTGAATTCGAGGTAAACATAACATTATACAATGAATATTATATCTTATTACGAAACATAGAAATGAAATACGACATCTCGTTTTAAGAAGCATTAGTACTCTATTGCTGTGATACGTAGACATCTGCAAACAATATTTCCTAGCAAGGAAGTGTCGCATTTACATTCTTTTGAAGTGAATACGAGGTATACATGGCACTTCGCAATGAATATTATACCTCATCGTGAAACATAGAAGAGAGATGCGATATCGCGTTTTAGGAAGCATTGGAACACTATTGCTGCGATACGTAGACATCTGCAAACGCTATTTCCTAGCATGGAAGTGTCGCATTTACATTCTTTTGAAGTGAATACGAGGTATACATGACACTTCGCAATGAATATTATATCTTATCATGAAACATAGCAGTGAGATGCGATATCGCGTTTTAAGAAGCACTAGAACTCTATTGCTACGATACGCGGACATCTGCAAACGCTATTTCCTAGCATGGAAGTGTCGCATTTACATTCTTTTGAAGTGAATACGAGGTATACATGACACTTCGCAATGAATATTATATCTTATCATGAAACATAGCAGTGAGATGCGATATCGCGTTTTAAGAAGCATTAGAACTCTATTGCTACGATACGCAGACATCTGCAAACGCTATTTCCTAGCATGGAAGTGTCGCATTTACATTCATTTGAAGTGAATACGAGGTATACATGACACTTCGAAATGAATATTATACCTTGTCATGAAACATAGAAGAGTGATGCGATATCGCGTTTTAGGAAGCATTGGATCTCTATTGCTGCGATACGTAGACATCTGCAAACGCTATTTCCTAGCATGGAAGTGTCGCATTTACATTCTTTTGAAGTGAATTCGAGGTATACATGACACTTCGCAATGAATATTATATCTTATCATGAAACATAGGAATGAGGTGCTATATCGCGTTTTGAGAAGCATTAGAACTCTATTGCTACGATGCGTAGACATCTGCAAACGCTATTTCCTAGCAAGGAAATTTCGCACTTACATTCCACTGAAGTGAATTCGAGGTAAACATAACATTATACAATGAATATTATATCTTATTACGAAACATAGAAATGAAATACGACATATCGTTTTAAGAAGCATTAGTACTCTATTGCTGTGATACGTAGACATCTGCAAACAATATTTCCTAGCAAGGAAGTGTCGCATTTACATTCCTGTGAAGTGTAATCGAGGTATACATGACACTTCGCAATGAATATTATATCTTATCATGAAACATAGGAGTGTGATGCGATATCGCGTTTTAAGAAGCATTAGAACTCTATTGCTACGATACGTAGACATCTGCAAACGCTATTTCCTAGCATGGAAGTGTCGCATTTACATTCTTTTGAAGCGAATACGAGGTATACATGACACTTCGGAATGAATATTATACCTTATCATGAAACATAGAAGAGTGATGCGATATCGCGTTTTAGGAGGCATTGGAACTCTATTGCTGCGATACGTAGACATCTGCAAACGCTATTTCCTAGCATGGAAGTGTCGCATTTACATTCTTTTGATGTGAATACGAGATATACATGACACTTCGCAATGAATATTATATCTTCTCATGAAACATAGCAGTGAGATGCGATATCGCGTTTTAAGAAGCATTAGAACTCTATTGCTACGATACGTAGACATCTGCAAACGCTATTTCCTAGCATTGAAGTGTTGCATTTACATTCGTTTTAAGTGAATACGAGATATACATGACACTTCGCAATGAATATTATATCTTATCATGAAACATAGAAGTGAGATGCTATATCGCGTTTTGAGAAGCATTAGAACTCTATTGCTACGATACGTAGACATCTGCAAACGCTATTTCCTAGCATGGAAGTGTCGCATTTACATTCTTTTGAAGTGAATACGAGGTATACATGACACTTCGCAATGAATATTATACCTCATCGTGAAACATAGAAGAGAGATGCGATATCGCGTTTTAGGAAGCATTGGAACACTATTGCTGCGATACGTAGACATCTGCAAACGCTATTTCCTAGCATGGAAGTGTCGCATTTACATTCTTTTGAAGTGAATACGAGGTATACATGACACTTCGAAATGAATATTACACCTTATCATGAAACATAGAAGAGTGATGCGATATCGCGTTTTAGGAAGCATTGGATCTCTATTGCTGCGATACGTAGACATCTGCAAACGCTATTTCCTAGCATGGAAGTGTCTCATTTACATTCTTTTGAAGTGAATTCGAGGTATACATGACACTTCGCAATGAATATTATATCTTATCATGAAACATAGGAATGTGGTGCTATATCGCGTTTTGAGAAGCGTTAGAGCTCTATTGCTACGATACGTAGACATCTGCAAACGCTATTTCCTAGCATGGAAGTGTCTTATGTACGTTCTTTTGAAGTAAATACGAGGTATACATGACACTTCGCAATGTATATTATATCTTATTATGAAACATAGAAGTGAGATGCGATATCGCGTTCTAAGAAGCACTAGAACTCTATTGCTACGATACGTAGACATCTGCATACGCTATTTCCTAGGATGGAAGGGTCGCATTATATTCTTTTGAAGTGAGTACGAGGTATACATAACACTCCATAATGAATATTACATCTTCTCATGAAACATAGCAGTGAGATGCGATATCGCGTTTTAAGAAGCATTAGAACTCTATTGCTACGATACGTAGACATCTGCAAACGCTATTTCCTAGCATGGAAGTGTCGCATTTACATCCATTTGAAGTGAATACGAGGTATACATGACACTTCGTAATGAATATTATACCTTATCATGAAACATAGAAGAGTGATGCGATATCGCGTTTTAGGAAGCATTGGAACTCTATTGCTGCGATAAGTAGACATCTGCAAACGCTATTTCCTAGCATGGAAGTGTCGCATTTACATTCATTTGAAGTGAATACGAGGTATACATGACACTTCGCAATGAGCATTATATCTTATCATGAAACATAGGAATGAGGTGCTATATCGCGTTTTGAGAAGCATTAGAACTCTATTGCTACGATACGTAGACATCTGCAAACGCTATTTCCTAGCATGGAAGTGTCGCATTTACATTCGTTTGATGTGAATACGAGATATACATGACACTTCGCAATGAATATTATACCTTATCATGAAACATAGAAGAGTGATGCGATATCGCGTTTTAGGAAGCATTGGATCTCTATTGCTGCGATACGTAGACATCTGCAAACGCTATTTCCTAGCATGGAAGTGTCGCATTTACATTCTTTTGAAGTGAATACGAGGTATACATGACACTTCGCAATGAATATTATATCTTATCATGAAACATAGCAGTGAGATGCGATATCGCGTTTTAAGAAGCATTAGAACTCTATTGCTACGATACGCAGACATCTGCAAACGCTATTTCCTAGCATGGAAGTGTCGCATTTACATTCATTTGAAGTGAATACGAGGTATACATGACACTTCGAAATGAATATTATACCTTATCATGAAACATAGAAGAGTGATGCGATATCGCGTTTTAGGAAGCATTGGATCTCTATTGCTGCGATACGTAGACATCTGCAAACGCTATTACCTAGCATGGAAGTGTCGCATTTACATTCTTTTGAAGTGAATTCGAGGTATACATGACACTTCGCAATGAATATTATATCTTATCATGAAACATAGGAGTGAGGTGCTATATCGCGTTTTGAGAAGCATTAGAACTCTATTGCTACGATACGTAGACATCTGCAAACGCTATTTCCTAGCAAGGAAATTTCGCACTTACATTCCACTGAAGTGAATTCGAGGTAAACATAACATTATACAATGAATATTATATCTTATTACGAAACATAGAAATGAAATACGACATCTCGTTTTAAGAAGCATTAGTACTCTATTGCTGTGATACGTAGACATCTGCAAACAATATTTCCTAGCAAGGAAGTGTCGCATTTACATTCTTTTGAAGTGAATACGAGGAATACATGACACTTCGCAATGAATATTATACCTCATCGTGAAACATAGAAGAGAGATGCGATATCGCGTTTTAGGAAGCATTGGAACACTATTGCTGCGATACGTAGACATCTGCAAACGCTATTTCCTAGCATGGAAGTGACGCATTTACATTCTTTTGAAGTGAATACGAGGTATACATGACACTTCGAAATGAATATTACACCTTATCATGAAACATAGAAGAGTGATGCGATATCGCGTTTTAGGAAGCATTGGATCTCTATTGCTGCGATACGTAGACATCTGCAAACGCTATTTCCTAGCATGGAAGTGTCGCATTTACATTCTTTTGAAGTGAATTCGAGGTATACATGACACTTCGCAATGAATATTATATCTTATCATGAAACATAGGAATGTGGTGCTATATCGCGTTTTGAGAAGCGTTAGAGCTCTATTGCTACGATACGTAGACATCTGCAAACGCTATTTCCTAGCATGGAAGTGTCTTATGTACGTTCTTTTGAAGTAAATACGAGGTATACATGACACTTCGCAATGTATATTATATCTTATTATGAAACATAGAAGTGAGATGCGATATCGCGTTCTAAGAAGCACTAGAACTCTATTGCTACGATACGTAGACATCTGCATACGCTATTTCCTAGGATGGAAGGGTCGCATTATATTCTTTTGAAGTGAGTACGAGGTATACATAACACTCCATAATGAATATTACATCTTCTCATGAAACATAGCAGTGAGATGCGATATCGCGTTTTAAGAAGCATTAGAACTCTATTGCTACGATACGTAGACATCTGCAAACGCTATTTCCTAGCATGGAAGTGTCGCATTTACATCCATTTGAAGTGAATACGAGGTATACATGACACTTCGTAATGAATATTATACCTTATCATGAAACATAGAAGAGTGATGCGATATCGCGTTTTAGGAAGCATTGGTACTCTATTGCTGCGATAAGTAGACATCTGCAAACGCTATTTCCTAGCATGGAAGTGTCGCATTTACATTCTTTTGAAGTGAATACGAGGTATACATGACACTTCGCAATGAGCATTATATCTTATCATGAAACATAGGAATGAGGTGCTATATCGCGTTTTGAGAAGCATTAGAACTCTATTGCTACGATACGTAGACATCTGCAAACGCCATTTCCTAGCATGGAAGTGTCGCATTTACATTCGTTTGATGTGAATACGAGATATACATGACACTTCGCAATGAATATTATACCTTATCATGAAACATAGAAGAGTGATGCGATATCGCGTTTTAGGAAGCATTGGATCTCTATTGCTGCGATACGTAGACATCTGCAAACGCTATTTCCTAGCATGGAAGTGTCGCATTTACATTCTTTTGAAGTGAATACGAGGTATACATGACACTTCGCAATGAATATTATATCTTATCATGAAACATAGCAGTGAGATGCGATATCGCGTTTTAAGAAGCATTAGAACTCTATTGCTACGATACGCAGACATCTGCAAACGCTATTTCCTAGCATGGAAGTGTCGCATTTACATTCATTTGATGTGAATACGAGGTATACATGACACTTCGAAATGAATATTATACCTTATCGTAAAACATAGAAGAGAGATGCGATATCGCGTTTTAGGAAGCATTGGATCTCTATTGCTGCGATACGTAGACATCTGCAAACGCTATTTCCTAGCATGGAAGTGTCGCATTTACATTCTTTTGAAGTGAATACGAGGTATACATGACACTTTGCAATGAGTATTATATCTTATCATGAAACATAGGAATGGGGTGCTATATCGCGTTTTGAGAAGCATTAGAACTCTATTGCTACGATACGTAGACATCTGCAAGCGCTATTTCCTAGCATGGAAGTGTCGCATTTACATTCTTTTGAAGCGAATACGAGGTATACATGACACTTCGCAATGAATATTATATCTTATCATGAAACATAGGAATGAGGTGCTATAGCGCGTTTTGAGAAGCGTTAGAGCTCTATTGCTACGATACGTAGACATCTGCAAACGCTATTTCCTAGCATGGAAGTGTCTTATGTACGTTCTTTTGAAGTGAATACGAGGTATACATGATACTTCGCAATGAATATTATATCTTATCATGAAACATAGTAGTGAGATGCGATATCGCGTTCTAAGAAGCACTAGAACTCTATTGCTACGATACGTAGACATCTGCATACGCTATTTCCTAGGATGGAAGGGTCGCATTTACATTCTTTTGAAGTGAGTACGAGGTATACATAACACTCCATAATGAATATTATATCGTCTCATGAAACATAGCAGTGAGATGCGATATCGCGTTTTAAGAAGCATTAGAACTCTATTGCTACGACACGTAGACATCTGCAAACGCTATTTCCTAGCATGGAAGTGTCGCATTTACATTCTTTTGAAGTGAATACGAGGTATAAATGACACTTCGCAATGAATATTATACCTTATCGTGAAACATAGAAGGGAGATGCGATATCGCGTTTTAGGATGCATTGGAACTCTATTGCTGCGATACGTAGACATCTGCAAACGCTATTTCCTAGCATGGAAGTGTCGCATTTACATTCTTTTGAAGTGAATACGAGGTATACATGACACTTCGCAATGAGTATTATATCTTATCATGAAACATAGGAATGGGGTGCTATATCGCGTTTTGAGAAGCATCAGAACTCTATTGCTACGATACGCAGACATCTGCAAACGCTATTTCCTAGCATGGAAGTGTCGCATTTACATTCTTTTGAAGCGAATACGAGGTATACATGACACTTCGCAATGAATATTATATCTTATCATGAAACATAGGAATGTGGTGCTATATCGCGTTTTGAGAAGCGTTAGAGCTCTATTGCTACGATACGTAGACATCTGCAAACGCTATTTCCTAGCATGGAAGTGTCTTATGTACTTTCTTTTGAAGTAAATACGAGGTATACATGACACTTCGCAATGTATATTATATCTTATTATGAAACATAGAAGTGAGATGCGATATCGCGTTCTAAGAAGCACTAGAACTCTATTGCTACGATACGTAGACATCTGCATACGCTATTTCCTAGGATGGAAGGGCCGCATTATATTCTTTTGAAGTGAGTACGAGGTATACATAACACTCCATAATGAATATTACATCTTCTCATGAAACATAGCAGTGAGATGCGATATCGCGTTTTAAGAAGCATTAGAACTCTATTGCTACGACACGTAGACATCTGCAAACGCTATTTCCTAGCATGGAAGTGTCGCATTTACATTCTTTTGAAGTGAATACGAGGTATACATGACACTTCGCAATGAATATTATATCTTATCATGAAACATAGCAGTGAGATGCGATATCGCGTTATAAGAAGCATTAGAACTCTGTTGCTACGATACGTAGACATCTGCAAACGCTATTTCCTAGCATGGAAGTGTCGCATTTACATCCATTTGAAGAGAATACGAGGTATACACGACACTTCGTAATGAATATTATACCTTATCATGAAACATAGAAGAGTGATGCGATATCGCGTTTTAGGAAGCATTGGAACTCTATTGCTGCGATAAGTAGACATCTGCAAACGCTATTTCCTAGCATGGAAGTGTCGCATTTACATTCCTTTGATGTGAATACGAGATATACATGACACTTCGCAATGAATATTATACCTTATCATGAAACATAGAAGAGTGATGCGATATCGCGTTTTAGGAAGCATTGGATCTCTATTGCTGCGATACGTAGACATCTGCAAACGCTATTTCCTAGCATGGAAGTGTCGCATTTACATTCTTTTGAAGTGAATACGAGGTATACATGACACTTCGCAATGAATATTATATCTTATCATGAAACATAGCAGTGAGATGCGATATCGCGTTTTAAGAAGCATTAGAACTCTATTGCTACGATACGCAGACATCTGCAAACGCTATTTCCTAGCATGGAAGTGTCGCATTTACATTCATTTGATGTGAATACGAGGTATACATGACACTTCGAAATGAATATTATACCTTATCATGAAACATAGAAGAGTGATGCGATATCGCGTTTTAGGAAGCATTGGATCTCTATTGCTGCGATACGTAGACATCTGCAGACGCTATTTCCTAGCATGGAAGTGTCGCATTTACATTCTTTTGAAGTGAATTCGAGGTATACATGACACTTCGCAATGAATATTATATCTTATCATGAAACATAGGAATGAGGTGCTATATCGCGTTTTGAGAAGCATTAGAACTCTATTGCTACGATACGTAGACATCTGCAAACGCTATTTCCTAGCAAGGAAATTTCGCACTTACATTCCACTGAAGTGAATTCGAGGTAAACATAACATTATACAATGAATATTATATCTTATTACGAAACATAGAAATGAAATACGACATCTCGTTTTAAGAAGCATTAGTACTCTATTGCTGTGATACGTAGACATCTGCAAACAATATTTCCTAGCAAGGAAGTGTCGCATTTACATTCTTTTGAAGTGAATACGAGGTATACAAGGCACTTCGCAATGAATATTATACCTTATCGTGAAACATAGAAGAGAGATGCGATATCGCGTTTTAGGAAGCATTGGAACACTATTGCTGCGATACGTAGACATCTGCAAACGCTATTTTCTAGCATGGAAGTGTCGCATTTACATTCTTTTGAAGTGAATACTAGGTATACATGACACTTCGAAATGAATATTATACCTTATCATGAAACATAGAAGAGTGATGCGATATCGCGTTTTAGGAAGCATTGGATCTCTATTGCTGCGATACGTAGACATCTGCAAACGCTATTTCCTAGCATGGAAGTGTCGCATTTACATTCTTTTGAAGTGAATTCGAGGTATACATGACACTTCGCAATGAATATTATATCTTATCATGAAACATAGGAATGTGGTGCTATATCGCGTTTTGAGAAGCGTTAGAGCTCTATTGCTACGATACGTAGACATCTGCAAACGCTATTTCCTAGCATGGAAGTGTCTTATGTACGTTCTTTTGAAGTAAATACGAGGTATACATGACACTTCGCAATGTATATTATATCTTATTATGAAACATAGAAGTGAGATGCGATATCGCGTTCTAAGAAGCACTAGAACTCTATTGCTACGATACGTAGACATCTGCATACGCTATTTCCTAGGATGGAAGGGTCGCATTATATTCTTTTGAAGTGAGTACGAGGTATACATAACACTCCATAATGAATATTACATCTTCTCATGAAACATAGCAGTGAGATGCGATATCGCGTTTTAAGAAGCATTAGAACTCTATTGCTACGATACGTAGACATCTGCAAACGCTATTTCCTAGCATGGAAGTGTCGCATTTACATCCATTTGAAGTGAATACGAGGTATACATGACACTTCGTAATGAATATTATACCTTATCATGAAACATAGAAGAGTGATGCGATATCGCGTTTTAGGAAGCATTGGAACTCTATTGCTGCGATAAGTAGACATCTGCAAACGCTATTTCCTAGCATGGAAGTGTCGCATTTACATTCTTTTGAAGTGAATACGAGGTATACATGACACTTCGCAATGAGCATCATATCTTATCATGAAACATAGGAATGAGGTGCTATATCGCGTTTTGAGAAGCATTAGAACTCTATTGCTACGATACGTAGACATCTGCAAACGCTATTTACTAGCATGGAAGTGTCGCATTTACATTCGTTTGATGTGAATACGAGATATACATGACACTTCGCAATGAATATTATACCTTATCATGAAACATAGAAGAGTGATGCGATATCGCGTTTTAGGAAGCATTGGATCTCTATTGCTGCGATACGTAGACATCTGCAAACGCTATTTCCTAACATGGAAGTGTCGCATTTACATTCTTTTCAAGTGAATACGAGGTATACATGACACTTCGCAATGAATATTATACCTTATCGTAAAACATAGAAGAGAGATGCGATATCGCGTTTTAGGAAGCATTGGATCTCTATTGCTGCGATACGTAGACATCTGCAAACGCTATTTCCTAGCATGGAAGTGTCGCATTTACATTCTTTTGAAGTGAATACGAGGTATACATGACACTTTGCAATGAGTATTATATCTTATCATGAAACATAGGAATGGGGTGCTATATCGCGTTTTGAGAAGCATTAGAACTCTATTGCTACGATACGTAGACATCTGCAAGCGCTATTTCCTAGCATGGAAGTGTCGCATTTACATTCTTTTGAAGCGAATACGAGGTATACATGACACTTCGCAGTGAATATTATATCTTATCATGAAACATAGGAATGAGGTGCTATATCGCGTTTTGAGAAGCGTTAGAGCTCTATTGCTACGATACGTAGACATCTGCAAACGCTATTTCCTAGCATGGAAGTGTCTTATGTACGTTCTTTTGAAGTGAATACGAGGTATACATGATACTTCGCAATGAATATTATATCTTATCATGAAACATAGTAGTGAGATGCGATATCGCGTTCTAAGAAGCACTAGAAATCTATTGCTACGATACGTAGACATCTGCATACGCTATTTCCTAGGATGGAAGGGTCGCATTTACATTCTTTTGAAGTGAGTACGAGGTATACATAACACTCCATAATGAATATTATATCGTCTCATGAAACATAGCAGTGAGATGCGATATCGCGTTTTAAGAAGCATTAGAACTCTATTGCTACGACACGTAGACATCTGCAAACGCTATTTCCTAGCATGGAAGTGTCGCATTTACATTCTTTTGAAGTGAATACGAGGTATAAATGACACTTCGCAATGAATATTATACCTTATCGTGAAACATAGAAGGGAGATGCGATATCGCGTTTTAGGATGCATTGGAACTCTATTGCTGCGATACGTAGACATCTGCAAACGCTATTTCCTAGCATGGAAGTGTCGCATTTACATTCTTTTGAAGTGAATACGAGGTATACATGACACTTCGCAATGAGTATTATATCTTATCATGAAACATAGGAATGGGGTGCTATATCGCGTTTTGAGAAGCATTAGAACTCTATTGCTACGATACGCAGACATCTGCAAACGCTATTTCCTAGCATGGAAGTGTCGCATTTACATTCTTTTGAAGCGAATACGAGGTATACATGACACTTCGCAATGAATATTATATCTTATCATGAAACATAGGAATGTGGTGCTATATCGCGTTTTGAGAAGCGTTAGAGCTCTATTGCTACGATACGTAGACATCTGCAAACGCTATTTCCTAGCATGGAAGTGTCTTATGTACTTTCTTTTGAAGTAAATACGAGGTATACATGACACTTCGCAATGTATATTATATCTTATTATGAAACATAGAAGTGAGATGCGATATCGCGTTCTAAGAAGCACTAGAACTCTATTGCTACGATACGTAGACATCTGCATACGCTATTTCCTAGGATGGAAGGGCCGCATTATATTCTTTTGAAGTGAGTACGAGGTATACATAACACTCCATAATGAATATTACATCTTCTCATGAAACATAGCAGTGAGATGCGATATCGCGTTTTAAGAAGCATTAGAACTCTATTGCTACGACACGTAGACATCTGCAAACGCTATTTCCTAGCATGGAAGTGTCGCATTTACATTCTTTTGAAGTGAATACGAGGTATACATGACACTTCGCAATGAATATTATATCTTATCATGAAACATAGCAGTGAGATGCGATATCGCGTTTTAAGAAGCATTAGAACTCTGTTGCTACGATACGTAGACATCTGCAAACGCTATTTCCTAGCATGGAAGTGTCGCATTTACATCCATTTGAAGAGAATACGAGGTATACACGACACTTCGTAATGAATATTATACCTTATCATGAAACATAGAAGAGTGATGCGATATCGCGTTTTAGGAAGCATTGGAACTCTATTGCTGCGATAAGTAGACATCTGCAAACGCTATTTCCTAGCATGGAAGTGTAGCATTTACATTCCTTTGATGTGAATACGAGATATACATGACACTTCGCAATGAATATTATATCTTCTCATGAATCATAGCAGTGAGATGCGATATCGCGTTTTAAGTAGCATTAGAACTCTATTGCTACGATACGTAGACATCTGCAAACGCTATTTCCTAGCATGGAAGTGTCGCATTTACATTCGTTTGAAGTGAATACGAGATATACATGACACTTCGCAATGAATATTATATCTTATCATGAAGCATAGAAGTGAGTTGCGATATGGCATTTTAAGAATCATTAGAACTCTATTGTTTCGACACGTAATTATCTGGAAACGCTATTTCCTAGGAAGGAAGTGTCGCATTTACATCCTTTAGAAGTGAATACGAGGTATACATGACACTTCGCAATGAATATTATACCTTATCGTGAAACATAGGACAGAGATGCGATATCGCGTTTTAGGAAGCATTGGAACTCTATTGCTGCGATACGTAGACATCTGCAAACGCTATTTCCTAGCATGGAAGTGTCGCATTTACATTCTTTTGAAGTGAATACGAGGTATACATGACACTTCGCAATGAGTATTATATCTTATCATGAAACATAGGAATGAGGTGCTATATCGCGTTTTGTGAAGCATTAGAACTCTATTGCTACGATACGTAGACATCTGCAAACGCTATTTCCTAGCATGGAAGTGTCGCATTTACATTCGTTTGAAGTGAATACGAGATATACATGACACTTCGCAATGAATATTATACCTTATCATGAAACATAGAAGAGTGATGCGATATCGCGTTTTAGGAAGCATTGGATCTCTATTGCTGCGATACGTAGACATCTGCAAACGCTATTTCCTAGCATGGAAGTGTCGCATTTACATTCTTTTGAAGTGAATTCGAGGTATACATGACACTTCGCAATGAGCATCATATCTTATCATGAAACATAGGAATGAGGTGCTATATCGCGTTTTGAGAAGCATTAGAACTCTATTGCTACGATACGTAGACATCTGCAAACAATATTTCCTAGCAAGGAAGTGTCGCATTTACATTCTTGTGGAGTGTAATCGAGGTATACATGACACTTCGCAATGAATATTATATCTTATCATGAAACATAGAAGTGTGATGCGATATCGCGTTTTAAGAAGCATTAGAACTCTATTGCTACGATACGTAGACATCTGCAAACGCTATTTCCTAGCATGGAAGTGTCGCATTTACATTCGTTTGAAGTGAATACGAGATATACATGACACATCGTAATGAATATTATATCTTATCATGAAACATAGAAGTGAGATGCTATATCGCGTTTTGAGAAGCATTAGAACACTATTGCTACGATACGTAGACATCTGCAAACGCTATTTCCTAACATGGAAGTGTCGCATTTACATTCTTTTGAAGTGAATACGAGGTATACATGACACTTCGCAATGAATATTATACCTTATCGTAAAACATAGAAGAGAGATGCGATATCGCGTTTTAGGAAGCATTGGATCTCTATTGCTGCGATACGTAGACATCTGCAAACGCTATTTCCTAGCATGGAAGTGTCGCATTTACATTCTTTTGAAGTGAATACGAGGTATACATGACACTTTGCAATGAGTATTATATCTTATCATGAAACATAGGAATGGGGTGCTATATCGCGTTTTGAGAAGCATTAGAACTCTATTGCTACGATACGTAGACATCTGCAAGCGCTATTTCCTAGCATGGAAGTGTCGCATTTACATTCTTTTGAAGCGAATACGAGGTATACATGACACTTCGCAATGAATATTATATCTTATCATGAAACATAGGAATGAGGTGCTATATCGCGTTTTGAGAAGCGTTAGAGCTCTATTGCTACGATACGTAGACATCTGCAAACGCTATTTCCTAGCATGGAAGTGACTTATGTACGTTCTTTTGAAGTGAATACGAGGTATACATGATACTTCGCAATGAATATTATATCTTATCATGAAACATAGTAGTGAGATGCGATATCGCGTTCTAAGAAGCACTAGAACTCTATTGCTACGATACGTAGACATCTGCATACGCTATTTCCTAGGATGGAAGGGTCGCATTTACATTCTTTTGAAGTGAGTACGAGGTATACATAACACTCCATAATGAATATTATATCGTTTCATGAAACATAGCAGTGAGATGCGATATCGCGTTTTAAGAAGCATTAGAACTCTATTGCTACGACACGTAGACATCTGCAAACGCTATTTCCTAGCATGGAAGTGTCGCATTTACATTCTTTTGAAGTGAATACGAGGTATAAATGACACTTCGCAATGAATATTATACCTTATCGTGAAACATAGAAGGGAGATGCGATATCGCGTTTTAGGATGCATTGGAACTCTATTGCTGCGATACGTAGACATCTGCAAACGCTATTTCCTAGCATGGAAGTGTCGCATTTACATTCTTTTGAAGTGAATACGAGGTATACATGACACTTCGCAATGAGTATTATATCTTATCATGAAACATAGGAATGGGGTGCTATATCGCGTTTTGAGAAGCATTAGAACTCTATTGCTACGATACGCAGACATCTGCAAACGCTATTTCCTAGCATGGAAGTGTCGCATTTACATTCTTTTGAAGCGAATACGAGGTATACATGACACTTCGCAATGAATATTATATCTTATCATGAAACATAGGAATGTGGTGCTATATCGCGTTTTGAGAAGCGTTAGAGCTCTATTGCTACGATACGTAGACATCTGCAAACGCTATTTCCTAGCATGGAAGTGTCTTATGTACTTTCTTTTGAAGTAAATACGAGGTATACATGACACTTCGCAATGTATATTATATCTTATTATGAAACATAGAAGTGAGATGCGATATCGCGTTCTAAGAAGCACTAGAAATCTATTGCTACGATACGTAGACATCTGCATACGCTATTTCCTAGGATGGAAGGGCCGCATTATATTCTTTTGAAGTGAGTACGAGGTATACATAACACTCCATAATGAATATTACATCTTCTCATGAAACATAGCAGTGAGATGCGATATCGCGTTTTAAGAAGCATTAGAACTCTATTGCTACGACACGTAGACATCTGCAAACGCTATTTCCTAGCATGGAAGTGTCGCATTTACATTCTTTTGAAGTGAATACGAGGTATACATGACACTTCGCAATGAATATTATATCTTATCATGAAACATAGCAGTGAGATGCGATATCGCGTTTTAAGAAGCATTAGAACTCTGTTGCTACGATACGTAGACATCTGCAAACGCTATTTCCTAGCATGGAAGTGTCGCATTTACATCCATTTGAAGAGAATACGAGGTATACACGACACTTCGTAATGAATATTATACCTTATCATGAAACATAGAAGAGTGATGCGATATCGCGTTTTAGGAAGCATTGGAACTCTATTGCTGCGATAAGTAGACATCTGCAAACGCTATTTCCTAGCATGGAAGTGTCGCATTTACATTCCTTTGATGTGAATACGAGATATACATGACACTTCGCAATGAATATTATATCTTCTCATGAAACATAGCAGTGAGATGCGATATCGCGTTTTAAGTAGCATTAGAACTCTATTGCTACGATACGTAGACATCTGCAAACGCTATTTCCTAGCATGGAAGTGTCGCATTTACATTCGTTTGAAGTGAATACGAGATATACATAACACTTCGCAATGAATATTATATCTTATCATGAAGCATAGAAGTGAGTTGCGATATGGCATTTTAAGAATCATTAGAACTCTATTGTTTCGACACGTAATTATCTGGAAACGCTATTTCCTAGGAAGGAAGTGTCGCATTTACATCCTTTAGAAGTGAATACGAGGTATACATGACACTTCGCAATGAATATTATACCTTATCGTGAAACATAGAACAGAGATGCGATATCGCGTTTTAGGAAGCATTGGAACTCTATTGCTGCGATACGTAGACATCTGCAAACGCTATTTCCTAGCATGGAAGTGTCGCATTTACATTCTTTTGAAGTGAATACGAGGTATACATGACACTTCGCAATGAGTATTATATCTTATCATGAAACATAGGAATGAGGTGCTATATCGCGTTTTGAGAAGCATTAGAACTCTATTGCTACGATACGTAGACATCTGCAAACGCTATTTCCTAGCATGGAAGTGTCGCATTTACATTCGTTTGAAGTGAATACGAGATATACATGACACTTCGCAATGAATATTATACCTTATCATGAAACATAGAAGAGTGATGCGATATCGCGTTTTAGGAAGCATTGGATCTCTATTGCTGCGATACGTAGACATCTGCAAACGCTATTTCCTAGCATGGAAGTGTCGCATTTACATTCTTTTGAAGTGAATACGAGGTATACATGACACTTCGCAATGAATATTATATCTTATCATGAAACATAGCAGTGAGATGCGATATCGCGTTTTAAGAAGCATTAGAACTCTATTGCTACGATACGCAGACATCTGCAAACGCTATTTCCTAGCATGGAAGTGTCGCATTTACATTCATTTGAAGTGAATACGATGTATACATAACACTTCGAAATGAATATTATACCTTATCATGAAACATAGAAGAGTGATGCGATATCGCGTTTTAGGAAGCATTGGATCTCTATTGCTGCGATACGTAGACATCTGCAAACGCTATTTCCTAGCATGGAAGTGTCGCATTTACATTCTTTTGAAGTGAATTCGAGGTATACATGACACTTCGCAATGAATATTATATCTTATCATGAAACATAGCAGTGAGATGCGATATCGCGTTTTAAGAAGCATTAGAACTCTGTTGCTACGATACGTAGACATCTGCAAACGCTATTTCCTAGCATGGAAGTGTCGCATTTACATCCATTTGAAGTGAATACGAGGTATACATGACACTTCGTAATGAATATTATACCTTATCATGAAACATAGAAGAGTGATGCGATATCGCGTTTTAGGAAGCATTGGAACTCTATTGCTGCGATAAGTAGACATCTGCAAACGCTATTTCCTAGCATGGAAGTGTCGCATTTACATTCCTTTGATGTGAATACGAGATATACATGACACTTCGCAATGAATATTATATCTTCTCATGAAACATAGCAGTGAGATTCGATATCGCGTTTTAAGAAGCATTAGAACTCTATTGCTACGATACGTAGACATCTGCAAACGCTATTTCCTAGCATGGAAGTGTCGCATTTACATTCGTTTGAAGTGAATACGAGATATACATGACACTTCGCAATGAATAGTATATCTTATCATGAAACGTAGAAGTGAGTTGCGATATGGCATTTTAAGAATCATTAGAACTCTATTGTTTCGACACGTAATTATCTGGAAACGCTATTTCCTAGGAAGGAAGTGTCACATTTACGTCCTTTAGAACTGAATACGAGGTATACATGACACTTCGCAATGAATATTATACCTTATCGTGAAACATAGAACAGAGATGCGATATCGCGTTTTAGGAAGCATTGGAACTCTATTGCTGCGATACGTAGACATCTGCAAACGCTATTTCCTAGCATGGAAGTGTCGCATTTACATTCTTTTGAAGTGAATACGAGGTATACATGACACTTCGCAATGAGTATTATATCTTATCATGAAACATAGGAATGAGGTGCTATATCGCGTTTTGAGAAGCATTAGAACTCTATTGCTACGATACGTAGACATCTGCAAACGCTATTTCCTAGCATGGAAGTGTCGCATTTACATTCGTTTGAAGTGAATACGAGATATACATGACACTTCGCAATGAATATTATACCTTATCATGAAACATAGAAGAGTGATGCGATATCGCGTTTTAGGAAGCATTGGATCTCTATTGCTGCTATACGTAGACATCTGCAAACGCTATTTCCTAGCATGGAAGTGTCGCATTTACATTCTTTTGAAGTGAATACGAGGTATACATGACACTTCGCAATGAATATTATATCTTATCATGAAACATAGCAGTGAGATGCGATATCGCGTTTTAAGAAGCATTAGAACTCTATTGCTACGATACGCAGACATCTGCAAACGCTATTTCCTAGCATGGAAGTGTCGCATTTACATTCATTTGAAGTGAATACGATGTATACATGACACTTCGAAATGAATATTATACCTTATCATGAAACATAGAAGAGTGATGCGATATCGCGTTTTAGGAAGCATTGGATCTCTATTGCTGCGATACGTAGACATCTGCAAACGCTATTTCCTAGCATGGAAGTGTCGCATTTACATTCTTTTGAAGTGAATTCGAGGTATACATGACACTTCGCAATGAATATTATATCTTATCATGAAACATAGGAATGAGGTGCTATATCGCGCTTTGAGAAGCATTAGAACTCTATTGCTACGATACGTAGACATCTGCAAACGCTATTTCCTAGCATGGAAGTGTCGCATTTACATTCTTTTGAAGTGAATACGAGGTTTACGTGACACTTCGCAATGAATATTATACCTTATCGTGAAACATAGAAGAGAGATGCGATATCGCGTCTTAGGAAGCATTGGAACTCTATTGCTGCGATACTTAGACATCTGCAAACGCTATTTCCTAGCATGGAAGTGTCGCATTTACATTCGTTTGAAGTGAATACGAGATATACATGACACTTCGTAATGAATATTATATCTTATCATGAAACATAGGAGTGGGATGCTATATCGCGTTTTGAGAAGCGTTAGAGCTCTATTGCTACGATACGTAGACATCTGCAAACGCTATTTCCTAGCATGGAAGTGTCTTATGTACGTTCTTTTGAAGTGAATACGAGGTATACATGACACTTCGCAATGAATATTATATCTTATCATGAAACATAGAAGTGAGATGCGATATCGCGTTCTAAGAAGCACTAGAACTCTATTGCTACGATACGTAGACATCTGCATACGCTATTTCCTAGGATGGAAGGGTCGCATTTACATTCTTTTGAAGTGAGTACGAGGTATACATAACACTCCATAATGAATATTATATCGTCTCATGAAACATAGCAGTGAGATGCGATATCGCGTTTTAAGAAGCATTAGAACTCTATTGCTACGACACGTAGACATCTGCAAACGCTATTTCCTAGCATGGAAGTGTCGCATTTACATTCTTTTGAAGTGAATACGAGGTATAAATGACACTTCGCAATGAATATTATACCTTATCATGAAACATAGAAGAGTGATGCGATATCGCGTTTTAGGAAGCATTGGATCTCTATTGCTGCGATACGTAGACATCTGCAAACGCTATTTCCTAGCATGGAAGTGTCGCATTTACATTCTTTTGAAGTGAATTCGAGGTATACATGACACTTCGCAATGAATATTATATCTTATCATGAAACATAGCAGTGAGATGCGATATCGCGTTTTAAGAAGCATTAGAACTCTGTTGCTACGATACGTAGACATCTGCAAACGCTATTTCCTAGCATGGAAGTGTCGCATTTATATCCATTTGAAGTGAATACGAGGTATACATGACACTTCGTAATGAATATTATACCTTATCATGAAACATAGAAGAGTGATGCGATATCGCGTTTTAGGAAGCATTGGAACTCTATTGCTGCGATAAGTAGACATCTGCAAACGCTATTTCCTAGCATGGAAGTGTCGCATTTACATTCCTTTGATGTGAATACGAGATATACATGACACTTCGCAATGAATATTATATCTTCTCATGAAACATAGCAGTGAGATGCGATATCGCGTTTTAAGAAGCATTAGAACTCTATTGCTACGATACGTAGACATCTGCAAACGCTATTTCCTAGCATGGAAGTGTCGCATTTACATTCGTTTGAAGTGAATACGAGATATACATGACACTTCGCAATGAATAGTATATCTTATCATGAAACGTAGAAGTGAGTTGCGATATGGCATTTTAAGAATCATTAGAACTCTATTGTTTCGACACGTAATTATCTGGAAACGCTATTTCCTAGGAAGGAAGTGTCGCATTTACATCCTTTGGAAGTGAATACGAGGTATACATGACACTTCGCAATGAATATTATACCTTATCCTGAAACATAGAACAGAGATGCGATGTCGCGTTTTAGGAAGCATTGGAACTCTATTGCTGCGATACGTAGACATCTGCAAACGCTATTTCCTAGCATGGAAGTGTCGCATTTACATTCTTTTGAAGTGAATACGAGGTATACATGACACTTCGCAATGAATATTATATCTTATCATGAAACATAGCAGTGAGATGCGATATCGCGTTTTAAGAAGCATTAGAACTCTATTGCTACGATACGCAGACATCTGCAAACGCTATTTCCTAGCATGGAAGTGTCGCATTTACATTCATTTGAAGTGAATACGATGTATACATGACACTTCGAAATGAATATTATACCTTATCATGAAACATAGAAGAGTGATGCGATATCGCGTTTTAGGAAGCATTGGATCTCTATTGCTGCGATACGTAGACATCTGCAAACGCTATTTCCTAGCATGTAAGTGTCGCATTTACATTCTTTTGAAGTGAATTCGAGGTATACATGACACTTCGCAATGAATATTATATCTTATCATGAAACATAGGAATGAGGTGCTATATCGCGTTTTGAGAAGCATTAGAACTCTATTGCTACGATACGTAGACATCTGCAAACGCTATTTCCTAGCATGGAAGTGTCGCATTTACATTCTTTTGAAGTGAATACGAGGTTTACGTGACACTTCGCAATGAATATTATACCTTATCGTGAAACATAGAAGAGAGATGCGATATCGCGTCTTAGGAAGCATTGGAACTCTATTGCTGCGATACTTAGACATCTGCAAACGCTATTTCCTAGCATGGAAGTGTCGCATTTACATTCTATTGATGTGAATACGTGATATACATGACACTTCGCAATGAATATTATATCTTATCATGAAACATAGGAATGAGGTGCTATATCGAGTTTTGAGAAGCATTAGAACTCTATTGCCTATATACGTAGACACCTGCAAACTCTATTTCCTAGCAAGGAAATTTCGCACTTACATTCCACTGAAGTGAATTCGAGGTAAACATAACATTATACAATGAATATTATATCTTATTACGAAACATAGAAATGAAATACGACATCTCGTTTTAAGAAGCATTAGTACTCTATTGCTGTGATACGTAGACATCTGCAAACAATATTTCCTAGCAAGGAAGTGTCGCATTTACATTCTTGTGAAGTGTAATCGAGGTATACATGACACTTCGCAATGAATATTATATCTTATCATGAAACATAGAAGTGTGATGCGATATCGCGTTTTAAGAAGCATTAGAACTCTATTGCTACGATACGTAGACATCTGCAAACGCTATTTCCTAGCATGGAAGTGTCGCATTTACATTCGTTTGAAGTGAATACGAGATATACATGACACTTCGTAATGAATATTATATCTTATCATGAAACATAGGAATGGGATGCTAAATCGCGTTTTGAGAAGCGTTAGAGCTCTATTGCTACGATACGTAGACATCTGCAAACGCTATTTCCTAGCATGGAAGTGTCTTATGTACGTTCTTTTGAAGTGAATACGAGGTATAAATGACACTTCGCAATGAATATTATACCTTATCATGAAACATAGAAGAGTGATGCGATATCGCGTTTTAGGAAGCATTGGAACTCTATTGCTGCGATACGTAGACATCTGCAAACTCTATTTCCTAGCATGGAAGTGTCGCATTTACATTCTTTTGAAGTGAATACGAGGTATACATGGCACTTCGCAATGAGTATTATATCTTATCATGAAACATAGGAATGGGGTGCTATATCGCGTTTTGAGAAGCATTAGAACTCTATTGCTACGATACGCAGACATCTGCAAACGCTATTTCCTAGCATGGAAGTGTCGCATTTACATTCTTTTGAAGCGAATACGAGGTATACATGACACTTCGCAATGAATATTATATCTTATCATGAAACATAGGAATGAGGTGCTATATCGCGTTTTGAGAAGCGTTAGAGCTCTATTGCTACGATACGTAGACATCTGCAAACGCTATTTCCTAGCATGGAAGTGTCTTATGTACGTTCTTTTGAAGTGAATACGAGGTATACATGACACTTCGCAATGAATATTATATCTTATCATGAAACATAGAAGTGAGATGCGATATCGCGTTCTAAGAAGCACTAGAACTCTATTGCTACGATACGTAGACATCTGCATACGCTATTTCCTAGGATGGAAGGGTCGCATTTACATTCTTTTGAAGTGAGTACGAGGTATACATAACGCCCCATAATGAATATTATATCTTCTCATGAAACATAGCAGTGAGATGCGATATCGCGTTGTAAGAAGCATTAGAACTCTATAGCTACGACACGTAGACATCTGCAAACGCTATTTCCTAGCATGGAAGTGTCGCATTTACATTCTTGTGAAGTGTAATCGAGGTATACATGACACTTCGCATTGAATATTATACCTTATCGTGAAACATAGAACAGAGATGCGATATCGCGTTTTAGGAAGCATTGGAACTCTATTGCTGCGATACGTAGACATCTGCAAACGCTATTTCCTAGCATGGAAGTGTCGCATTTACATTCTTTTGAAGTGAATACGAGGTATACATGACACTTCGCAATGAGTATTATATCTTATCAAGAAACATAGGAATGAGGTGCTATATCGCGTTTTGAGAAGCATTAGAACTCTATTGCTACGATACGTAGACATCTGCAAACGCTATTTCCTAGCATGGAAGTGTCGCATTTACATTCGTTTGAAGTGAATACGAGATATACATGACACTTCGCAATGAATATTATACCTTATCATGAAACATAGAAGAGTGATGCGATATCGCGTTTTAAGAAGCACTGGATCTCTATTGCTGCGATACGTAGACATCTGCAAACGCTATTTCCTAGCATGGAAGTGTCGCATTTACATTCTTTTGAAGTGAATACGAGGTATACATAACACTTCGCAATGAATATTATACCTTATCGTGAAACATAGAAGAGAGATGCGATATCGCGTGTTAGGAAGCATTGGAACTCTATTGCTGCGATACTTAGACATCTGCAAACGCCATTTCCTAGCATGGAAGTGTCGCATTTACATTCTATTGATGTGAATACGTGATATACATGACACTTCGCAATGAATATTATATCTTATCATGAAACATAGGAATGAGGTGCTATATCGAGTTTTGAGAAGCATTAGAACTCTATTGCCTATATACGTAGACACCTGCAAACTCTATTTCCTAGCAAGGAAATTTCGCACTTACATTCCACTGAAGTGAATTCGAGGTAAAAATAACATTATACAATGAATATTATATCTTATTACGAAACATAGAAATGAAATACGACATCTCGTTTTAAGAAGCATTAGTACTCTATTGCTGTGATACGTAGACATCTGCAAACAATATTTCCTAGCAAGGAAGTGTCGCATTTACATTCTTGTGAAGTGTAATCGAGGTATACATGACACTTCGCAATAAATATTATATCTTATCATGAAACATAGAAGTGTGATGCGATATCGCGTTTTAAGAAGCATTAGAACTCTATTGCTACGATACGTAGACATCTGCAAACGCTATTTCCTAGCATGGAAGTGTCGCATTTACATTCGTTTGAAGTGAATACGAGATATACATGACACTTCGTAATGAATATTTTATCTTATCATGAAACATAGGAATGGGGTGCTATATCGCGTTTTGAGAAGCGTTAGAGCTCTATTGCTACGATACGTAGACATCTGCAAACGCTATTTCCTAGCATGGAAGTGTCTTATGTACGTTCTTTCGAAGTGAATACGAGGTGTACATGACACTTCGCAATGAATATTATATCTTATCATGAAACATAGAAGTGAGAAGCGATATCGCGTTCTAAGAAGCACTAGAACTCTATTGCTACGATACGTAGACATCTGCATACGCTATTTCCTAGGATGGAAGGGTCGCATTTACATTCTTTTGAAGTGAGTACGAGGTATACATAACGCCCCATAATGAATATTATATCTTCTCATGAAACATAGCAGTGAGATGCGATATCGCGTTGTAAGAAGCATTAGAACTCTATTGCTACGACACGTAGACATCTGCGAACGCTATTTCCTAGCATGGAAGTGTCGCATTTACATTCTTTTGAAGTGAATACGAGGTATACATGACACTTCGCAATGAATATTATACCTTATCGTGAAACATAGAAGAGAGATGCGATATCGCGTTTTAGGAAGCATTGGAACACTATTGCTGCGATACGTAGACATCTGCAAACGCTATTTGCTAGCATGGAAGTGTCGCAGTTTACATTCTTTTGAAGTGAATACGAGGTATACATGACACTTCGCAATGAGTATTATATCTTATCATGAAACATAGGAATGGGGTGCTATATCGCGTTTTGAGAAGCATTAGAACTCTATTGCTACGATACGTAGACATCTGCAAAAGCTATTTTCTAGCATGGAAGTGTCGCATTTACATTCTTTTGAAGCGAATACGAGGTATACATGACACTTCGCAATGAATATTATATCTTATCATGAAACATAGGAATGAGGTGCTATATCGCCTTTTGAGAAGCGTTAGAGCTCTATTGCTACGATACGTAGACATTTGCAAACGCTATTTCCTAGCATGGAAGTGTCTTATGTACGTTCTTTTGAAGTGAATACGAGGTATACATGATACTTCGCAATGAATATTATATCTTATCATGAAACATAGAAGTGAGATGCGATATCGCGTTCTAAGAAGCACTAGAACTCTATTGCTACGATACGTAGACATCTGCATACGCTATTTCCTAGGATGGAAGGGTCGCATTTACATTCTTTTGAAGTGAGTACGAGGTATACATAACACTCCATAATGAATATTATATCGTCTCATGAAACATAGCAGTGAGATGCGATATCGCGTTTTAAGAAGCATTAGAACTCCATTGCTACGACACGTAGACATCTGCAAACGCTATTTCCTAGCATGGAAGTGTCGCATTTACATTCTTTTGAAGTGAATACGAGGTATACATGACACTTCGCAATGAATATTATATCTTATCATGAAACATAGCAGTGAGATGCGATATCGCGTTTTAAGAAGCATTAGAACTCTATTGCTACGATACGTAGACATCTGCAAACGCTATTTCCTAGCATGGAAGTGTCGCATTTACATCCATTTGAAGTGAATACGAGGTATACATGACACTTCGTAATGAATATTATACCTTATCATGAAACATAGAAGAGTGATGCGATATCGCGTTTTAGGAAGCATTGGAACTCTATTGCTGCGATAAGTAGACATCTGCAAACGCTATTTCCTAGCATGGAAGTGTCGCATTTACATTCTTTTGATGTGAATACGAGATATACATGACACTTCGCAATGAATATTACATCTTCTCATGAAACATAGCAGTGAGATGCGATATCGCGTTTTAAGAAGCATTAGAACTCTATTGCTACGATACGTAGACATCTGCAAACGCTATTTCCTAGCATGGAAGTGTCGCATTTACATTCGTTTGAAGTGAATACGAGATATACATGACACTTCGCAATGAATATTATATCTTATCATGAAACATAGAAGTGAGTTGCGATATGGCATTTTAAGAATCATTAGAACTCTATTGTTTCGACACGTAATTATCTGGAAACGCTATTTCCTAGGAAGGAAGTGTCGCATTTACATCCTTTAGAAGTGAATACGAGGTATACATGACACTTCGCAATGAATATTATACCTTATCGTGAAACATAGAACAGAGATGCGATATCGCGTTTTAGGAAGCATTGGAACTCTATTGCTGCGATACGTAGACATCTGCAAACGCTATTTCCTAGCATGGAAGTGTCGCATTAAATTCTTTTGAAGTGAATACGAGGTATACATGACACTTCGCAATGAGTATTATATCTTATCATGAAACATAGGAATGAGGTGCTATATCGCGTTTTGAGAAGCATTAGAACTCTATTGCTACGATACGTAGACACCTGCAAACGCTATTTCCTAGCATGGAAGTGTCGCATTTACATTCGTTTGAAGTGAATACGAGATATACATGACACTTCGCAATGAATATTATACCTTATCATGAAACATAGAAGAGTGATGCGATATCGCGTTTTAGGAAGCATTGGATCTCTATTACTGCGATACGTAGACATCTGCAAACGCTATTTCCTAGCATGGAAGTGTCGCATTTACATTCTTTTGAAGTGAATACGAGGTATACATGACACTTCGCAATGAATATTATATCTTATCATGAAACATAGAAGTGAGTTGCGATATGGCATTTTAAGAATCATTAGAACTCTATTGTTTCGACACGTAATTATCTGGAAACGCTATTTCCTAGGAAGGAAGTGTCGCATTTACATCCTTTAGAAGTGAATACGAGGTATACATGACACTTCGCAATGAATATTATACCTTATCGTGAAACATAGAACAGGGATGCGATATCGCGTTTTAGGAAGCATTGGAACTCTATTGCTGCGATACGTAGACATCTGCAAACGCTATTTCCTAGCATGGAAGTGTCGCATTTACATTCTTTTGAAGTGAATACGAGGTATACATGACACTTCGCAATGAGTATTATATCTTATCATGAAACATAGCAATGAGGTGCTATATCGCGTTTTAAGAAGCATTAGAACTCTGTTGCTACGATACGTAGACACCTGCAAACGCTATTTCCTAGCATGGAAGTGTCGCATTTACATCCATTTGAAGTGAATACGAGGTATACATGACACTTCGTAATGAATATTATACCTTATCATGAAACATAGAAGAGTGATGCGATATCGCGTTTTAGGAAGCATTGGAACTCTATTGCTGCGATAAGTAGACATCTGCAAACGCTATTTCCTAGCATGGAAGTGTCGCATTTACATTCCTTTGATGTGAATACGAGATATGCATGACACTTCGCAATGAATATTATATCTTTTCATGAAACATAGCAGTGAGATGCGATATCGCGTTTTAAGAAGCATTAGAACTCTATTGCTACGATACGTGGACATCTGCAAACGCTATTTCCTAGCATGGAAGTGTCGCATTTACATTCGTTTGAAGTGAATACGAGATATACATGACACTTCGCAATGAATATCATATCTTATCATGAAACATAGAAGTGAGTTGCGATATGGCATTTTAAGAATCATTAGAACTCTATTGTTTCGACACGTAATTATCTGGAAACGCTATTTCCTAGCATGGAAGTGTCGCATTTACATTCTTTTGAAGTGAGTACGAGGTATACATGACATTTCGCAATGAGTATTATATCTTATCATGAAACATAGGAATGAGGTGCTATATCGCGTTTTGAGAAGCATTAGAACTCTATTGCTACGATACGTAGACATCTGCAAACGCTATTTCCTAGCATGGAAGTGTCGCATTTACATTCGTTTGAAGTGAATACGAGATATACATGACACTTCGCAATGAATATTATACCTTATCATGAAACATAGAAGAGTGATGCGATATCGCGTTTTAGGAAGCATTGGATCTCTATTGCTGCGATACGTAGACATCTGCAAACGCTATTTCCTAGCATGGAAGTGTCGCATTTACATTCTTTTGAAGTGAATACGAGGTATGCATGACACTTCGCAATGAATATTGTATCTTATCATGAAACATAGCAGTGAGATGCGATATCGCGTTTTAAGAAGCATTAGAACTCTATTGCTACGATACGCAGACATCTGCAAACGCTATTTCCTAGCATGGAAGTGTCGCATTTACATTCATTTGAAGTGAATTCGAGGTATACATGACACTTCGCAATGAATATTATATCTTATCATGAAACATAGGAATGAGGTGCTATATCGCGTTTTGAGAAGCATTAGAACTCTATTGCTACGATACGTAGACATCTGCAAACGCTATTTCCTAGCATGGAAGTGTCGCATTTACATTCTTTTGAAGTGAATACGAGGTATACGTGACACTTCGCAATGAATATTATACCTTATCGTGAAACATAGAAGAGAGATGCGATATCGCGTCTTAGGAAGCATTGGAACTCTATTGCTGCGATACTTAGACATCTGCAAACGCTATTTCCTAGCATGGAAGTGTCGCATTTACATTCTATTGATGTGAATACGTGATATACATGACACTTCGCAATGAATATTATATCTTATCATGAAACATAGGAATGAGGTGCTATATCAAGTTTTGAGAAGCATTAGAACTCTATTGCCTATATACGTAGACACCTGCAAACTCTATTTCCTAGCAAGGAAATTTCGCACTTACATTCCACTGAAGTGAATTCGAGGTAAACATAACATTATACAATGAATATTATATCTTATTACGAAACATAGAAATGAAATACGACATCTCGTTTTAAGAAGCATTAGTACTCTATTGCTGTGATACGTAGACATCTGCAAACAATATTTCCTAGCAAGGAAGTGTCGCATTTACATTCTTGTGAAGTGTAATCGAGGTATACATGACACTTCGCAATGAATATTATATCTTATCATGAAACATAGAAGTGTGATGCGATATCGCGTTTTAAGAAGCATTAGAACTCTATTGCTCGATACGTAGACATCTGCAAACGCTATTTCCTAGCATGGAAGTGTCGCAATTAAATTCGTTTGAAGTGAATACGAGATATACATGACACTTCGTAATGAATATTATATCTTATCATGAAACATAGAAGTGAGATGCTATATCGCGTTTTGAGAAGCATTAGAACTCTATTGCTACGATACGTAGACATCTGCAAACGCTATTTCCTAACATGGAAGTGCCGCATTTACATTCTTTTGAAGTGAATACGAGGTATACATGACACTTCGCAATGAATATTATACCTTATCGTAAAACATAGAAGAGAGATGCGATATCGCGTTTTAGGAAGCATTGGATCTCTATTGCTGCGATACGTAGACATCTGCAAACGCTATTTCCAAGCATGGAAGTGTCGCATTTACATTCTTTTGAAGTGAATACGAGGTATACATGACACTTCGCAATGAGTATTATATCTTATCATGAAACATAGGAATGGGGTGCTATATCGCGTTTTGAGAATCATTAGAACTCTATTGCTACGATACGTAGACATCTGCAAGCGCTATTTCCTAGCATGGAAGTGTCGCATTTACATTGTTTTGAAGCGAATACGAGGTATACATGACACTTCGCAATGAATATTATATCTTATCATGAAACATAGGAATGAGGTGCTATATCGCGTTTTGAGAAGCGTTAGAGCTCTATTGCTACGATACGTAGACATCTGCAAACGCTATTTCCTAGCATGGAAGTGTCTTATGTACGTTCTTTTGAAGTGAATACGAGGTATACATGACACTTAGCAATGAATATTATATCTTATCATGAAACATAGAAGTGAGATGCGATATCGCGTTCTAAGAAGCACTAGAACTCTATTGCTACGATACGTAGACATCTGCATACGCTATTTCCTAGGATGGAAGGGTCGCATTTACATTCTTTTGAAGTGAGTACGAGGTATACATAACACTCCATAATGAATATTATATCGTCTCATGAAACATAGCAGTGAGATGCGATATCGCGTTTTAAGAAGCATTAGAACTCTATTGCTACGACACGTAGACATCTGCAAACGCTATTTCCTAGCATGGAAGTGTCGCATTTACATTCTTTTGAAGTGAATACGAGGTATAAATGACACTTCGCAATGAATATTATACCTTATCGTGAAACATAGAAGAGAGATGCGATATCGCGTTTTAGGAAGCATTGGAACTCTATTGCTGCGATACGTAGACATCTGCAAATGCTATTTCCTAGCATGGAAGTGTCGCATTTACATTCTTTTGAAGTGAATACGAGGTATACATGACACTTCGCAATGAGTATTATATCTTATCATGAAACATAGGAATGGGGTGCTATATCGCGTTTTGAGAAGCATTAGAACTCTATTGCTACGATACGCAGACATCTGCAAACGCTATTTCCTAGCATGGAAGTGTCGCATTTACATTCTTTTGAAGCGAATACGAGGTATACATGACACTTCGCAATGAATATTATATCTTATCATGAAACATAGGTATGAGGTGCTATATCGCATTTTGAGAAGCGTTAGAGCTCTATTGCTACGATACGTAGACATCTGCAAACGCTATTTCCTAGCATGGAAGTGTCTTATGTACGTTCTTTTGAAGTGAATACGAGGTATACATGACACTTCGCAATGAATATTATATCTTATCATGAAACATAGAAGTGAGATACGATATCGCGTTCTAAGAAGCACTAGAACTCTATTGCTACGATACGTAGACATCTGCATACGCTATTTCCTAGGATGGAAGGGTCGCATTTACATTCTTTTGAAGTGAGTACGAGGTATACATAACACTCCATAATGAATATTATATCTTCTCATGAAACATAGCAGTGTGATGCGATATCGCGTTGTAAGAAGCATTAGAACTCTATTGCTACGACACGTAGACATCTGCAAACGCTATTTCCTAGCATGGAAGTGTCGCATTTACATTCTTTTGAAGTGAATACGAGGTATACATGACACTTCGCAATGAATATTATACCTTATCGTGAAACATAGAAAAGAGATGCGATATCGCGTTTTAGGAAGCATTGGAACTCTATTGCTGCGATACGTAGACATCTGCAAACGCTATTTGCTAGCATGGAAGTGTCGCATTTACATTCTTTTGAAGTGAATACGTGGTATACATGACACTTCGCAATGAGTATTATATCTTATCATGAAACATAGGAATGAGGTGCTATATCGCGTTTTAAGAAGCATTAGAACTCTGTTGCTACGATACGTAGACACCTGCAAACGCTATTTCCTAGCATGGAAGTGTCGCATTTACATCCATTTGAAGTGAATACGAGGTATACATGACACTTCGTAATGAATATTATACCTTATCATGAAACATAGAAGAGTGATGCGATATCGCGTTTTAGGAAGCATTGGAACTGTATTGCTGCGATAAGTAGACATCTGCAAACGCTATTTCCTAGCATGGAAGTGTCGCATTTACATTCCTTTGATGTGAATACGAGATATGCATGACACTTCGCAATGAATATTATATCTTCTCATGAAACATAGCAGTGAGATGCGATATCGCGTTTTAAGAAGCATTAGAACTCTATTGCTACGATACGTGGACATCTGCAAACGCTATTTCCTAGCATGGAAGTGTCGCATTTACATTCGTTTGAAGTGAATACGAGATATACATGACACTTCGCAATGAATATCATATCTTATCATGAAACATAGAAGTGAGTTGCGATATGGCATTTTAAGAATCATTAGAACTCTATTGTTTCGACACGTAATTATCTGGAAACGCTATTTCCTAGGAAGGAAGTGTCGCATTTACATCCTTTAGAAGTGAATACGAGGTATACATGACACTTCGCAATGAATATTATACCTTATCGTGAAACATAGAACAGAGATGCGATATCGCGTTTTAGGAAGCATTGGATCTCTATTGCTGCGATACGTAGACATCTGCAAACGCTATTTCCTAGCATGGAAGTGTCGCATTTACATTCTTTTGAAGTGAATACGAGGTATACATGACACTTCGCAATGAGTATTATATCTTATCATGAAACATAGGAATGAGGTGCTATATCGCGTTTTAAGAAGCATTAGAACTCTGTTGCTACGATACGTAGACACCTGCAAACGCTATTTCCTAGCATGGAAGTGTCGCATTTACATCCATTTGAAGTGAATACGAGGTATACATGACACTTCGTAATGAATATTATACCTTATCATGAAACATAGAAGAGTGATGCGATATCGCGTTTTAGGAAGCATTGGAACTCTATTGCTGCGATAAGTAGACATCTGCAAACGCTATTTCCTAGCATGGAAGTGTCGCATTTACATTCCTTTGATGTGAATACGAGATATGCATGACACTTCGCAATGAATATTATATCTTCTCATGAAACATAGCAGTGAGATGCGATATCGCGTTTTAAGAAGCATTAGAACTCTATTGCTACGATACGTGGACATCTGCAAACGCTATTTCCTAGCATGGAAGTGTCGCATTTACATTCGTTTGAAGTGAATACGAGATATACATGACACTTCGCAATGAATATCATATCTTATCATGAAACATAGAAGTGAGTTGCGATATGGCATTTTAAGAATCATTAGAACTCTATTGTTTCGACACGTAATTATCTGGAAACGCTATTTCCTAGGAAGGAAGTGTCGCATTTACATCCTTTAGAAGTGAATACGAGGTATACATGACACTTCGCAATGAATATTATACCTTATCGTGAAACATAGAACAGAGATGCGATATCGCGTTTTAGGAAGCATTGGAACTCTATTGCTGCGATACGTAGACATCTGCAAACGCTATTTCCTAGCATGGAAGTGTCGCATTTACATTCTTTTGAAGTGAGTACGAGGTATACATGACACTTCGCAATGAGTATTATATCTTATCATGAAACATAGGAATGAGGTGCTATATCGCGTTTTGAGAAGCATTAGAACTCTATTGCTACGATACGTAGACATCTGCAAACGCTATTTCCTAGCATGGAAGTGTCGCATTTACATTCGTTTGAAGTGAATACGAGATATACATGACACTTCGCAATGAATATTATACCTTATCATGAAACATAGAAGAGTGATGCGATATCGCGTTTTAGGAAGCATTGGATCTCTATTGCTGCGATACGTAGACATCTGCAAACGCTATTTCCTAGCATGGAAGTGTCGCATTTACATTCTTTTGAAGTGAATACGAGGTATACATGACACTTCGCAATGAGTATTATATCTTATCATGAAACATAGGAATGGGGCGCTATATCGCGTTTTGAGAATCATTAGAACTCTATTGCTACGATACGTAGACATCTGCAAGCGCTATTTCCTAGCATGGAAGTGTCGCATTTACATTCTTTTGAAGCGAATACGAGGTATACATGACACTTCGCAATGAATATTATATCTTATCATGAAACATAGGAATGAGGTGCTATATCGCGTTTTGAGAAGCGTTAGAGCTCTATTGCTACGATACGTAGACATCTGCAAACGCTATTTCCTAGCATGGAAGTGTCTTATGTACGTTCTTTTGAAGTGAATACGAGGTATACATGACACTTCGCAATGAATATTATATCTTATCATGAAACATAGAAGTGAGATGCGATATCGCGTTCTAAGAAGCACTAGAACTCTATTGCTACGATACGTAGACATCTGCATACGCTATTTCCTAGGATGGAAGGGTCGCATTTACATTCTTTTGAAGTGAGTACGAGGTATACATAACACTCCATAATGAATATTATATCGTCTCATGAAACATAGCAGTGAGATGCGATATCGCGTTTTAAGAAGCATTAGAACTCTATTGCTACGACACGTAGACATCTGCAAACGCTATTTCCTAGCATGGAAGTGTCGCATTTACATTCTTTTGAAGCGAATACGAGGTATACATGACACTTCGCAATGAATATTATATCTTATCATGAAACATAGGAATGAGGTGCTATATCGCGTTTTGAGAAGCGTTAGAGCTCTATTGCTACGATACGTAGACATCTGCAAACGCTATTTCCTAGCATGGAAGTGTCTTATGTACGTTCTTTTGAAGTGAATACGAGGTATACATGACACTTCGCAATGAATATTATATCTTATCATGAAACATAGAAGTGAGATGCGATATCGCGTTCTAAGAAGCACTAGAACTCTATTGCTACGATACGTAGACATCTGCATATGCTATTTCCTAGGATGGAAGGGTCGCATTTACATTCTTTTGAAGTGAGTACGAGGTATACATAACACTCCATAATGAATATTATATCTTCTCATGAAACATAGCAGTGTGATGCGATATCGCGTTGTAAGAAGCATTAGAACTCTATTGCTACGACACGTAGACATCTGCAAACGCTATTTCCTAGCATGGAAGTGTCGCATTTACATTCTTTTGAAGTGAATACGAGGTATACATGACACTTCGCAATGAATATTATACCTTATCGTGAAACATAGAAGAGAGATGCGATATCGCGTTTTAGGAAGCATTGGAACTCTATTGCTGCGATACGTAGACATCTGCAAACGCTATTTGCTAGCATGGAAGTGTCGCATTTACATTCTTTTGAAGTGAATACGAGGTATACATGACACTTCGCAATGAGTATTATATCTTATCATGAAACATAGGAATGAGGTGCTATATCGCGTTTTAAGAAGCATTAGAACTCTGTTGCTACGATACGTAGACACCTGCAAACGCTATTTCCTAGCATGGAAGTGTCGCATTTACATCCATTTGAAGTGAATACGAGGTATACATGACACTTCGTAATGAATATTATACCTTATCATGAAACATAGAAGAGTGATGCGATATCGCGTTTTAGGAAGCATTGGAACTCTATTGCTGCGATAAGTAGACATCTGCAAACGCTATTTCCTAGCATGGAAGTGTCGCATTTACATTCCTTTGATGTGAATACGAGATATGCATGACACTTCGCAATGAATATTATATCTTCTCATGAAACATAGCAGTGAGATGCGATATCGCGTTTTAAGAAGCATTAGAACTCTATTGCTACGATACGTGGACATCTGCAAACGCTATTTCCTAGCATGGAAGTGTCTTATGTACGTTCTTTTGAAGTGAATACGAGGTATACATGACACTTCGCAATGAATATTATATCTTATCATGAAACATAGAAGTGAGATGCGATATCGCGTTCTAAGAAGCACTAGAACTCTATTGCTACGATACGTAGACATCTGCATATGCTATTTCCTAGGATGGAAGGGTCGCATTTACATTCTTTTGAAGTGAGTACGAGGTATACATAACACTCCATAATGAATATTATATCGTCTCATGAAACATAGCAGTGAGATGCGATATCGCGTTTTAAGAAGCATTAGAACTCTATTGCTACGACACGTAGACATCTGCAAACGCTATTTCCTAGCATGGAAGTGTCGCATTTACATTCTTTTGAAGCGAATACGAGGTATACATGACACTTCGCAATGAATATTATATCTTATCATGAAACATAGGAATGAGGTGCTATATCGCGTTTTGAGAAGCGTTAGAGCTCTATTGCTACGATACGTAGACATCTGCAAACGCTATTTCCTAGCATGGAAGTGTCTTATGTACGTTCTTTTGAAGTGAATACGAGGTATACATGACACTTCGCAATGAATATTATATCTTATCATGAAACATAGAAGTGAGATGCGATATCGCGTTCTAAGAAGCACTAGAACTCTATTGCTACGATACGTAGACATCTGCATATGCTATTTCCTAGGATGGAAGGGTCGCATTTACATTCTTTTGAAGTGAGTACGAGGTATACATAACACTCCATAATGAATATTATATCTTCTCATGAAACATAGCAGTGTGATGCGATATCGCGTTGTAAGAAGCATTAGAACTCTATTGCTACGACACGTAGACATCTGCAAACGCTATTTCCTAGCATGGAAGTGTCGCATTTACATTCTTTTGAAGTGAATACGAGGTATACATGACACTTCGCAATGAATATTATACCTTATCGTGAAACATAGAAGAGAGATGCGATATCGCGTTTTAGGAAGCATTGGATCTCTATTGCTGCGATACGTAGACATCTGCAAACGCTATTTGCTAGCATGGAAGTGTCGCATTTACATTCTTTTGAAGTGAATACGAGGTATACATGACACTTCGCAATGAGTATTATATCTTATCATGAAACATAGGAATGAGGTGCTATATCGCGTTTTAAGAAGCATTAGAACTCTGTTGCTACGATACGTAGACACCTGCAAACGCTATTTCCTAGCATGGAAGTGTCGCATTTACATCCATTTGAAGTGAATACGAGGTATACATGACACTTCGTAATGAATATTATACCTTATCATGAAACATAGAAGAGTGATGCGATATCGCGTTTTAGGAAGCATTGGAACTCTATTGCTGCGATAAGTAGACATCTGCAAACGCTATTTCCTAGCATGGAAGTGTCGCATTTACATTCCTTTGATGTGAATACGAGATATGCATGACACTTCGCAATGAATATTATACCTTCTCATGAAACATAGCAGTGAGATGCGATATCGCGTTTTAAGAAGCATTAGAACTCTATTGCTACGATACGTGGACATCTGCAAACGCTATTTCCTAGCATGGAAGTGTCGCATTTACATTCGTTTGAAGTGAATACGAGATATACATGACACTTCGCAATGAATATCATATCTTATCATGAAACATAGAAGTGAGTTGCGATATGGCATTTTAAGAATCATTAGAACTCTATTGTTTCGACACGTAATTATCTGGAAACGCTATTTCCTAGGAAGGAAGTGTCGCATTTACATCCTTTAGAAGTGAATACGAGGTATACATGACACTTCGCAATGAATATTATACCTTATCGTGAAACATAGAACAGAGATGCGATATCGCGTTTTAGGAAGCATTGGAACTCTATTGCTGCGATACGTAGACATCTGCAAACGCTATTTCCTAGCATGGAAGTGTCGCATTTACATTCTTTTGAAGTGAGTACGAGGTATACATGACACTTCGCAATGAGTATTATATCTTATCATGAAACATAGGAATGAGGTGCTATATCGCGTTTTGAGAAGCATTAGAACTCTATTGCTACGATACGTAGACATCTGCAAACGCTATTTCCTAGCATGGAAGTGTCGCATTTACATTCGTTTGAAGTGAATACGAGATATACATGACACGTCGCAATGAATATTATACCTTATCATGAAACATAGAAGAGTGATGCGATATCGCGTTTTAGGAAGCATTGGATCTCTATTGCTGCGATACGTAGACATCTGCAAACGCTATTTCCTAGCATGGAAGTGTCGCATTTACATTCTTTTGAAGTGAATACGAGGTATACATGACACTTCGCAATGAGTATTATATCTTATCATGAAACATAGGAATGGGGCGCTATATCGCGTTTTGAGAATCATTAGAACTCTATTGCTACGATACGTAGACATCTGCAAGCGCTATTTCCTAGCATGGAAGTGTCGCATTTACATTCTTTTGAAGCGAATACGAGGTATACATGACACTTCGCAATGAATATTATATCTTATCATGAAACATAGGAATGAGGTGCTATATCGCGTTTTGAGAAGCGTTAGAGCTCTATTGCTACGATACGTAGACATCTGCAAACGCTATTTCCTAGCATGGAAGTGTCTTATGTACGTTCTTTTGAAGTGAATACGAGGTATACATGACACTTCGCAATGAATATTATATCTTATCATGAAACATAGAAGTGAGATGCGATATCGCGTTCTAAGAAGCACTAGAACTCTATTGCTACGATACGTAGACATCTGCATACGCTATTTCCTGGGATGGAAGGGTCGCATTTACATTCTTTTGAAGTGAGTACGAGGTATACATAACACTCCATAATGAATATTATATCGTCTCATGAAACATAGCAGTGAGATGCGATATCGCGTTTTAAGAAGCATTAGAACTCTATTGCTACGACACGTAGACATCTGCAAACGCTATTTCCTAGCATGGAAGTGTCGCATTTACATTCTTTTGAAGCGAATACGAGGTATACATGACACTTCGCAATGAATATTATATCTTATCATGAAACATAGGAATGAGGTGCTATATCGCGTTTTGAGAAGCGTTAGAGCTCTATTGCTACGATACGTAGACATCTGCAAACGCTATTTCCTAGCATGGAAGTGTCTTATGTACGTTCTTTTGAAGTGAATACGAGGTATACATGACACTTCGCAATGAATATTATATCTTATCATGAAACATAGAAGTGAGATGCGATATCGCGTTCTAAGAAGCACTAGAACTCTATTGCTACGATACGTAGACATCTGCATATGCTATTTCCTAGGATGGAAGGGTCGCATTTACATTCTTTTGAAGTGAGTACGAGGTATACATAACACTCCATAATGAATATTATATCTTCTCATGAAACATAGCAGTGTGATGCGATATCGCGTTGTAAGAAGCATTAGAACTCTATTGCTACGACACGTAGACATCTGCAAACGCTATTTCCTAGCATGGAAGTGTCGCATTTACATTCTTTTGAAGTGAATACGAGGTATACATGACACTTCGCAATGAATATTATACCTTATCGTGAAACATAGAAGAGAGATGCGATATCGCGTTTTAGGAAGCATTGGAACTCTATTGCTGCGATACGTAGACATCTGCAAACGCTATTTGCTAGCATGGAAGTGTCGCATTTACATTCTTTTGAAGTGAATACGAGGTATACATGACACTTCGCAATGAGTATTATATCTTATCATGAAACATAGGAATGAGGTGCTATATCGCGTTTTAAGAAGCATTAGAACTCTGTTGCTACGATACGTAGACACCTGCAAACGCTATTTCCTAGCATGGAAGTGTCGCATTTACATTCGTTTGAAGTGAATACGAGATATACATGACACTTCGCAATGAATATCATATCTTATCATGAAACATAGAAGTGAGTTGCGATATGGCATTTTAAGACTCATTAGAACTCTATTGTTTCGACACGTAATTATCTGGAAACGCTATTTCCTAGGAAGGAAGTGTCGCATTTACATTCCTTTGATGTGAATACGAGATATGCATGACACTTCGCAATGAATATTATATCTTCTCATGAAACATAGCAGTGAGATGCGATATCGCGTTTTAAGAAGCATTAGAACTCTATTGCTACGATACGTGGACATCTGCAAACGCTATTTCCTAGCATGGAAGTGTCGCATTTACATTCGTTTGAAGTGAATACGAGATATACATGACACTTCGCAATGAATATCATATCTTATCATGAAACATAGAAGTGAGTTGCGATATGGCATTTTAAGAATCATTAGAACTCTATTGTTTCGACACGTAATTATCTGGAAACGCTATTTCCTAGGAAGGAAGTGTCGCATTTACATCCTTTAGAAGTGAATACGAGGTATACATGACACTTCGCAATGAATATTATACCTTATCGTGAAACATAGAACAGAGATGCGATATCGCGTTTTAGGAAGCATTGGAACTCTATTGCTGCGATACGTAGACATCTGCAAACGCTATTTCCTAGCATGGAAGTGTCGCATTTACATTCTTTTGAAGTGAGTACGAGGTATACATGACACTTCGCAATGAGTATTATATCTTATCATGAAACATAGGAATGAGGTGCTATATCGCGTTTTGAGAAGCATTAGAACTCTATTGCTACGATACGTAGACATCTGCAAACGCTATTTCCTAGCATGGAAGTGTCGCATTTACATTCGTTTGAAGTGAATACGAGATATACATGACACTTCGCAATGAATATTATACCTTATCATGAAACATAGAAGAGTGATGCGATATCGCGTTTTAGGAAGCATTGGATCTCTATTGCTGCGATACGTAGACATCTGCAAACGCTATTTCCTAGCATGGAAGTGTCGCATTTACATTCTTTTGAAGTTAATACGAGGTATACATGACACTTCGCAATGAGTATTATATCTTATCATGAAACATAGGAATGGGGCGCTATATCGCGTTTTGAGAATCATAAAACTCTATTGCTACGATACGTAGACATCTGCAAGCGCTATTTCCTAGCATGGAAGTGTCGCATTTACATTCTTTTGAAGCGAATACGAGGTATACATGACACTTCGCAATGAATATTATATCTTATCATGAAACATAGGAATGAGGTGCTATATCGCGTTTTGAGAAGCGTTAGAGCTCTATTGCTACGATACGTAGACATCTGCAAACGCTATTTCCTAGCATGGAAGTGTCTTATGTACGTTCTTTTGAAGTGAATACGAGGTATACATGACACTTCGCAATGAATATTATATCTTATCATGAAACATAGAAGTGAGATGCGATATCGCGTTCTAAGAAGCACTAGAACTCTATTGCTACGATACGTAGACATCTGCATACGCTATTTCCTAGGATGGAAGGGTCGCATTTACATTCTTTTGAAGTGAGTACGAGGTATACATAACACTCCATAATGAATATTATATCGTCTCATGAAACATAGCAGTGAGATGCGATATCGCGTTTTAAGAAGCATTAGAACTCTATTGCTACGACACGTAGACATCTGCAAACGCTATTTCCTAGCATGGAAGTGTCGCATTTACATTCTTTTGAAGCGAATACGAGGTATACATGACACTTCGCAATGAATATTATATCTTATCATGAAACATAGGAATGAGGTGCTATATCGCGTTTTGAGAAGCGTTAGAGCTCTATTGCTACGATACGTAGACATCTGCAAACGCTATTTCCTAGCATGGAAGTGTCTTATGTACGTTCTTTTGAAGTGAATACGAGGTATACATGACACTTCGCAATGAATATTATATCTTATCATGAAACATAGAAGTGAGGTGCGATATCGCGTTCTAAGAAGCACTAGAACTCTATTGCTACGATACGTAGACATCTGCATATGCTATTTCCTAGGATGGAAGGGTCGCATTTACATTCTTTTGAAGTGAGTACGAGGTATACATAACACTCCATAATGAATATTATATCTTCTCATGAAACATAGCAGTGTGATGCGATATCGCGTTGTAAGAAGCATTAGAACTCTATTGCTACGATACGCAGACATCTGCAAACGCTATTTCCTAGCATGGAAGTGTCGCATTTACATTCTTTTGAAGTGAATACGAGGTATACATGACACTTCGCAATGAATATTATACCTTATCGTGAAACATAGAAGAGAGATGCGATATCGCGTTTTAGGAAGCATTGGAACTCTATTGCTGCGATACGTAGACATCTGCAAACGCTATTTGCTAGCATGGAAGTGTCGCATTTACATTCTTTTGAAGTGAATACGAGGTATACATGACACTTCGCAATGAGTATTATATCTTATCATGAAACATAAGAATGGGGTGCTATATCGCGTTTTGAGAAGCATTAGAACTCTATTGCTACGATACGTAGACATCTGCAAAAGCTATTTCCTAGCATGGAAGTGTCGCATTTACATTCTTTTGAATGCGAATACGAGGTATACATGACACTTCGCAATGAATATTATAACTTATCATGAAACATAGGAATGAGGTGCTATGTCGCTGTTTGAGAAGCGTTAGAGCTCTATTGCTACGATACGTAGACATCTGCAAACGCTATTTCCTAGCATGGAAGTGTCTTATGTACGTTCTTTTGAAGTGAATACGAGGTATACATGACACTTCGCAATGAATATTATATCTTATCATGAAACATAGAAGTGAGATGCGATATCGCGTTCTAAGAAGCACTAGAACTCTATTGCTACGATACGTAGACATCTGCATACGCTATTTCCTAGGATGGAAGGGTCGCATTTACATTCTTTTGAAGTGAATTCGAGGTATACATGACACTTCGCAATGAATATTATATCTTATCATGAAACATAGGAATGTGGTGCTATATCGCGTTTTGAGAAGCGTTAGAGCTCTATTGCTACGATACGTAGACATCTGCAAACGCTATTTCCTAGCATGGAAGTGTCTTATGTACGTTCTTTTGAAGTAAATACGAGGTATACATGACACTTCGCAATGAATATTATATCTTCTCATGAAACATAGCAGTGAGATGCTATATCGCGTTTTAAGAAGCATTAGAACTCTATTGCTACGATACGTAGACATCTGCAAACGCTATTTCCTAGCATGGAAGTGTCGCATTTACATTCGTTTGAAGTGAATACGAGATATACATGACACTTCGCAATGAATATTATATCTTATCATGAAACATAGAAGTGAGTTGCGATATGGCATTTTAAGAATCATTAGAACTCTATTGTTTCGACACGTAATTATCTGGAAACGCTATTTCCTAGGAAGGAAGTGACGCATTTACATCCTTTAGAAGTGAATACGAGGTATACATGACACTTCGCAATGAATATTATACCTTATCGTGAAACATAGAACAGAGATGCGATATCGCGTTTTAGGAAGCATTGGATCTCTATTGCTGCGATACGTAGAAATCTGCAAACGCTATTTCCTAGCATGGAAGTGTCGCATTTACATTCTTTTGAAGTGAATACGAGGTATACATGACACTTCGCAATGAATATTATATCTTATCATGAAACATAGCAGTGAGATGCGATATCGCGTTTTAAGAAGCATTAGAACTCTATTGCTACGATACGCAGACATCTGCAAACGCTATTTCCTAGCATGGAAGTGTCGCATTTACATTCATTTGAAGTGAATCCGAGGTATACATGACACTTCGAAATGAATATTATACCTTATCATGAAACATAGAAGAGTGATGCGATATCGCGTTTTAGGAAGCATTGGATCTCTATTGCTGCGATACGTAGACATCTGCAAACGCTATTTCCTAGCATGGAAGTGTCGCATTTACATTCTTTTGAAGTGAATACGAGGTATACATGACACTTCGCAATGAATATTATATCTTATCATGAAACATAGCAGTGAGATGCGATATCGCGTTTTAAGAAGCATTAGAACTCTATTGCTACGATACGCAGACATCTGCAAACGCCATTTCCTAGCATGGAAGTGTCGCATTTACATTCATTTGAAGTGAATACGAGGTATACATGACACTTCGAAATGAATATTATACCTTATCATGAAACATAGAAGAGTGATGCGATATCGCGTTTTAGGAAGCATTGGATCTCTATTGCTGCGATACGTAGACATCTGCAAACGCTATTTCCTAGCATGGAAGTGTCGCAATTACATTCTTTTGAAGTGAATACGAGGTATACATGACACTTCGCAATGAATATTATATCTTATCATGAAACATAGAAGTGAGATGCTATATCGCGTTTTGAGAAGCATTAGAACTCTATTGCTGCGATACGTAGACATCTGCAAACGCTATTTCCTAGCATGGAAGTGTCGCATTTACATTCTTTTGAAGTGAGTACGAGGTATACATGACACTTCGCAATGAGTATTATATCTTATCATGAAACATAGGAATGAGGTGCTATATCGCGTTTTGAGAAGCATTAGAACTCTATTGCTACGATACGTAGACATCTGCAAACGCTATTTCCTAGCATGGAAGTGTCGCATTTACATTCGTTTGAAGTGAATACGAGATATACATGACACTTCGCAATGAATATTATACCTTATCATGAAACATAGAAGAGTGATGCGATATCGCGTTTTAGGAAGCATTGGATCTCTATTGCTGCGATACGAAGACATCTGCAAACGCTATTTCCTAGCATGGAAGTGTCGCATTTACATTCTTTTGAAGTGAATACGAGGTATACATGACACTTCGCAATGAGTATTATATCTTATCATGAAACATAGGAATGGGGCGCTATATCGCGTTTTGAGAATCATTAGAACTCTATTGCTACGATACGTAGACATCTGCAAGCGCTATTTCCTAGCATGGAAGTGTCGCATTTACATTCTTTTGAAGCGAATACGAGGTATACATGACACTTCGCAATGAATATTATATCTTATCATGAAACATAGGAATGAGGTGCTATATCGCGTTTTGAGAAGCGTTAGAGCTCTATTGCTACGATACGTAGACATCTGCAAACGCTATTTCCTAGCATGGAAGTGTCTTATGTACGTTCTTTTGAAGTGAATACGAGGTATACATGACACTTCGCAATGAATATTATATCTTATCATGAAACATAGAAGTGAGATGCGATATCGCGTTCTAAGAAGCACTAGAACTCTATTGCTACGATACGTAGACATCTGCATACGCTATTTCCTAGGATGGAAGGGTCGCATTTACATTCTTTTGAAGTGAGTACGAGGTATACATAACACTCCATAATGAATATTATATCGTCTCATGAAACATAGCAGTGAGATGCGATATCGCGTTTTAAGAAGCATTAGAACTCTATTGCTACGACACGTAGACATCTGCAAACGCTATTTCCTAGCATGGAAGTGTCGCATTTACATTCTTTTGAAGCGAATACGAGGTATACATGACACTTCGCAATGAATATTATATCTTATCATGAAACATAGGAATGAGGTGCTATATCGCGTTTTGAGAAGCGTTAGAGCTCTATTGCTACGATACGTAGACATCTGCAAACGCTATTTCCTAGCATGGAAGTGTCTTATGTACGTTCTTTTGAAGTGAATACGAGGTATACATGACACTTCGCAATGAATATTATATCTTATCATGAAACATAGAAGTGAGATGCGATATCGCGTTCTAAGAAGCACTAGAACTCTATTGCTACGATACGTAGACATCTGCATATGCTATTTCCTAGGATGGAAGGGTCGCATTTACATTCTTTTGAAGTGAGTACGAGGTATACATAACACTCCATAATGAATATTATATCTTCTCATGAAACATAGCAGTGTGATGCGATATCGCGTTGTAAGAAGCATTAGAACTCTATTGCTACGATACGCAGACATCTGCAAACGCTATTTCCTAGCATGGAAGTGTCGCATTTACATTCTTTTGAAGTGAATACGAGGTATACATGACACTTCGCAATGAATATTATACCTTATCGTGAAACATAGAAGAGAGATGCGATATCGCGTTTTAGGAAGCATTGGAACTCTATTGCTGCGATACGTAGACATCTGCAAACGCTATTTGCTAGCATGGAAGTGTCGCATTTACATTCTTTTGAAGTGAATACGAGGTATACATGACACTTCGCAATGAGTATTATATCTTATCATGAAACATAAGAATGGGGTGCTATATCGCGTTTTGAGAAGCATTAGAACTCTATTGCTACGATACGTAGACATCTGCAAAAGCTATTTCCTAGCATGGAAGTGTCGCATTTACATTCTTTTGAATGCGAATACGAGGTATACATGACACTTCGCAATGAATATTATAACTTATCATGAAACATAGGAATGAGGTGCTATATCGCTGTTTGAGAAGCGTTAGAGCTCTATTGCTACGATACGTAGACATCTGCAAACGCTATTTCCTAGCATGGAAGTGTCTTATGTACGTTCTTTTGAAGTGAATACGAGGTATACATGACACTTCGCAATGAATATTATATCTTATCATGAAACATAGAAGTGAGATGCGATATCGCGTTCTAAGAAGCACTAGAACTCTATTGCTACGATACGTAGACATCTGCATACGCTATTTCCTAGGATGGAAGGGTCGCATTTACATTCTTTTGAAGTGAATTCGAGGTATACATGACACTTCGCAATGAATATTATATCTTATCATGAAACATAGGAATGTGGTGCTATATCGCGTTTTGAGAAGCGTTAGAGCTCTATTGCTACGATACGTAGACATCTGCAAACGCTATTTCCTAGCATGGAAGTGTCTTATGTACGTTCTTTTGAAGTAAATACGAGGTATACATGACACTTCGCAATGAATATTATATCTTCTCATGAAACATAGCAGTGAGATGCGATATCGCGTTTTAAGAAGCATTAGAACTCTATTGCTACGATACGTAGACATCTGCAAACGCTATTTCCTAGCATGGAAGTGTCGCATTTACATTCGTTTGAAGTGAATACGAGATATACATGACACTTCGCAATGAATATTATATCTTATCATGAAACATAGAAGTGAGTTGCGATATGGCATTTTAAGAATCATTAGAACTCTATTGTTTCGACACGTAATTATCTGGAAACGCTATTTCCTAGGAAGGAAGTGTCGCATTTACATCCTTTAGAAGTGAATACGAGGTATACATGACACTTCGCAATGAATATTATACCTTATCGTGAAACATAGAACAGAGATGCGATATCGCGTTTTAGGAAGCATTGGAACTCTATTGCTGCGATACGTAGACATCTGCAAACGCTATTTCCTAGCATGGAAGTGTCGCATTTACATTCTTTTGAAGTGAGTACGAGGTATACATGACACTTCGCATGAGTATTATATCTTATCATGAAACATAGGAATGAGGTGCTATATCGCGTTTTGAGAAGCATTAGAACTCTATTGCTACGATACGTAGACATCTGCAAACGCTATTTCCTAGGAAGGAAGTGTCGCATTTACATCCTTTAGAAGTGAATACGAGGTATACATGACACTTCGCAATGAATATTATACCTTATCGTGAAACATAGAACAGAGATGCGATATCGCGTTTTAGGAAGCATTGGAACTCTATTGCTGCGATACGTAGACATCTGCAAACGCTATTTCCTAGCATGGAAGTGTCGCATTTACATTCTTTTGAAGTGAATACGAGGTATACATGACACTTCGCAATGAGTATTATATCTTATCATGAAACATAGGAATGAGGTGCTATATCGCGTTTTGAGAAGCATTAGAACTCTATTGCTACGATACGTAGACATCTGCAAACGCTATTTCCTAGCATGGAAGTGTCGCATTTACATTCGTTTGAAGTGAATACGAGATATACATGACACTTCGCAATGAATATTATACCTTATCATGAAACATAGAAGAGTGATGCGATATCGCGTTTTAGGAAGCATTGGATCTCTATTGCTGCGATACGTAGAAATCTGCAAACGCTATTTCCTAGCATGGAAGTGTCGCATTTACATTCTTTTGAAGTGAATACGAGGTATACATGACACTTCGCAATGAATATTATATCTTATCATGAAACATAGCAGTGAGATGCGATATCGCGTTTTAAGAAGCATTAGAACTCTATTGCTACGATACGCAGACATCTGCAAACGCTATTTCCTAGCATGGAAGTGTCGCATTTACATTCATTTGAAGTGAATCCGAGGTATACATGACACTTCGAAATGAATATTATACCTTATCATGAAACATAGAAGAGTGATGCGATATCGCGTTTTAGGAAGCATTGGATCTCTATTGCTGCGATACGTAGACATCTGCAAACGCTATTTCCTAGCATGGAAGTGTCGCATTTACATTCTTTTGAAGTGAATACGAGGTATACATGACACTTCGCAATGAATATTATATCTTATCATGAAACATAGCAGTGAGATGCGATATCGCGTTTTAAGAAGCATTAGAACTCTATTGCTACGATACGCAGACATCTGCAAACGCCATTTCCTAGCATGGAAGTGTCGCATTTACATTCGTTTGAAGTGAATACGAGATATACATGACACTTCGCAATGAATATCATATCTTATCATGAAACATAGAAGTGAGTTGCGATATGGCATTTTAAGAATCATTAGAACTCTATTGTTTCGACACGTAATTATCTGGAAACGCTATTTCCTAGGAAGGAAGTGTCGCATTTACATCCTTTAGAAGTGAATACGAGGTATACATGACACTTCGCAATGAATATTATACCTTATCGTGAAACATAGAACAGAGATGCGATATCGCGTTTTAGGAAGCATTGGAACTCTATTGCTGCGATACGTAGACATCTGCAAACGCTATTTCCTAGCATGGAAGTGTCGCATTTACATTCTTTTGAAGTGAATACGAGGTATACATGACACTTCGCAATGAGTATTATATCTTATCATGAAACATAGGAATGAGGTGCTATATCGCGTTTTGAGAAGCATTAGAACTCTATTGCTACGATGCGTAGACATCTGCAAACGCTATTTCCTAGCATGGAAGTGTCGCATTTACATTCGTTTGAAGTGAATACGAGATATACATGACACTTCGCAATGAATATTATACCTTATCATGAAACATAGAAGAGTGATGCGATATCGCGTTTTAGGAAGCATTGGATCTCTATTGCTGCGATACGTAGACATCTGCAAACGCTATTTCCTAGCATGGAAGTGTCGCATTTACATTCTATTGATGTGAATACGTGATATACATGACACTTCGCAATGAATATTATATCTTATCATGAAACATAGGTATGAGGTGCTATATCGAGTTTTGAGAAGCATTAGAACTCTATTGCCTATATACGTAGACACCTGCAAACTCTATTTCCTAGCAAGGAAATTTCGCACTTACATTCCACTGAAGTGAATTCGAGGTAAACATAACATTATACAATGAATATTATATCTTATTACGAAACATAGAAATGAAATACGACATCTCGTTTTAAGAAGCATTAGTACTCTATTGCTGTGATACGTAGACATCTGCAAACAATATTTCCTAGCAAGGAAGTGTCGCATTTACATTCTTGTGAAGTGTAATCGAGGTATACATGACACTTCGCAATAAATATTATATCTTATCATGAAACATAGAAGTGTGATGCGATATCGCGTTTTAAGAAGCATTAGAACTCTATTGCTACGATACGTAGACATCTGCAAACGCTATTTCCTAGCATGGAAGTGTCGCATTTACATTCTTTTGAAGTGAGTACGAGGTATACATGACACTTCGCAATGAGTATTATATCTTATCATGAAACATAGGAATGAGGTGCTATATCGCGTTTTGAGAAGCATTAGAACTCTATTGCTACGATACGTAGACATCTGCAAACGCTATTTCCTAGGAAGGAAGTGTCGCATTTACATCCTTTAGAAGTGAATACGAGGTATACATGACACTTCGCAATGAATATTATACCTTATCGTGAAACATAGAACAGAGATGCGATATCGCGTTTTAGGAAGCATTGGAACTCTATTGCTGCGATACGTAGACATCTGCAAACGCTATTTCCTAGCATGGAAGTGTCGCATTTACATTCTTTTGAAGTGAATACGAGGTATACATGACACTTCGCAATGAGTATTATATCTTATCATGAAACATAGGAATGAGGTGCTATATCGCGTTTTGAGAAGCATTAGAACTCTATTGCTACGATACGTAGACATCTGCAAACGCTATTTCCTAGCATGGAAGTGTCGCATTTACATTCGTTTGAAGTGAATACGAGATATACATGACACTTCGCAATGAATATTATACCTTATCATGAAACATAGAAGAGTGATGCGATATCGCGTTTTAGGAAGCATTGGATCTCTATTGCTGCGATACGTAGAAATCTGCAAACGCTATTTCCTAGCATGGAAGTGTCGCATTTACATTCTTTTGAAGTGAATACGAGGTATACATGACACTTCGCAATGAATATTATGTCTTATCATGAAACATAGCAGTGAGATGCGATATCGCGTTTTAAGAAGCATTAGAACTCTATTGCTACGATACGCAGACATCTGCAAACGCTATTTCCTAGCATGGAAGTGTCGCATTTACATTCATTTGAAGTGAATACGAGGTATACATGACACTTCGAAATGAATATTATACCTTATCATGAAACATAGAAGAGTGATGCGATATCGCGTTTTAGGAAGCATTGGATCTCTATTGCTGCGATACGTAGACATCTGCAAACGCTATTTCCTAGCATGGAAGTGTCGCATTTACATTCTTTTGAAGTGAATACGAGGTATACATGACACTTCGCAATGAATATTATATCTTATCATGAAACATAGCAGTGAGATGCGATATCGCGTTTTAAGAAGCATTAGAACTCTATTGCTACGATACGCAGACATCTGCAAACGCCATTTCCTAGCATGGAAGTGTCGCATTTACATTCATTTGAAGTGAATACGAGGTATACATGACACTTCGAAATGAATATTATACCTTATCATGAAACATAGAAGAGTGATGCGATATCGCGTTTTAGGAAGCATTGGATCTCTATTGCTGCGATACGTAGACATCTGCAAACGCTATTTCCTAGCATGGAAGTGTCGCAATTACATTCTTTTGAAGTGAATACGAGGTATACATGACACTTCGCAATGAATATTATATCTTATCATGAAACATAGAAGTGAGATGCTATATCGCGTTTTGAGAAGCATTAGAACTCTATTGCTACGATACGTAGACGTCTGCAAACGCTATTTCCTAACATGGAAGTGTCGCATTTACATTCTTTTGAAGTGAATACGAGGTATACATGACACTTCGCAATGAATATTATACCTTATCGTAAAACATAGAAGAGAGATGCGATATCGCGTTTTAAGAAGCATTAGAACTCTATTGCTACGATACGTAGACATCTGCAAACGCTATTTCCTAGCATGGAAGTGTCGCATTTACATTCGTTTGAAGTGAATACGAGATATACATGACACTTCGTAATGAATATTATATCTTATCATGAAACATAGGAATGGGGTGCTATATCGCGTTTTGAGAAGCGTTAGAGCTCTATTGCTACGATACGTAGACATCTGCAAACGCTATTTCCTAGCATGGAAGTGTCTTATGTACGTTCTTTCGAAGTGAATACGAGGTATACATGACACTTCGCAATGAATATTATATCTTATCATGAAACATAGAAGTGAGAAGCGATATCGCGTTCTAAGAAGCACTAGAACTCTATTGCTACGATACGTAGACATCTGCATACGCTATTTCCTAGGATGGAAGGGTCGCATTTACATTCTTTTGAAGTGAGTACGAGGTATACATAACGCCCCATAATGAATATTATATCTTCTCATGAAACATAGCAGTGAGATGCGATATCGCGTTGTAAGAAGCATTAGAACTCTATTGCTACGACACGTAGACATCTGCGAACGCTATTTCCTAGCATGGAAGTGTCGCATTTACATTCTTTTGAAGTGCATACGAGGTATACATGACACTTCGCAATGAATATTATACCTTATCGTGAAACATAGAAGAGAGATGCGATATCGCGTTTTAGGAAGCATTGGAACACTATTGCTGCGATACGTAGACATCTGCAAACGCTATTTGCTAGCATGGAAGTGTCGCATTTACATTCTTTTGAAGTGAATACGAGGTATACATGACACTTCGCAATGAGTATTATATCTTATCATGAAACATAGGAATGGGGTGCTATATCGCGTTTTGAGAAGCATTAGAACTCTATTGCTACGATACGTAGACATCTGCAAAAGCTATTTCCTAGCATGGAAGTGTCGCATTTACATTCTTTTGAAGCGAATACGAGGTATACATGACACTTCGGAATGAATATTATACCTTATCATGAAACATAGAAGAGTGATGCGATATCGCGTTTTAGGAGGCATTGGAACTCTATTGCTGCGATACGTAGACATCTGCAAACGCTATTTCCTAGCATGGAAGTGTCGCATTTACATTCTTTTGATGTGAATACGAGATATACATGACACTTCGCAATGAATATTATATCTTCTCATGAAACATAGCAGTGAGATGCGATATCGCGTTTTAAGAAGCATTAGAACTCTATTGCTACGATACGTAGACGTCTGCAAACGCTATTTCCTAACATGGAAGTGTCGCATTTACATTCTTTTGAAGTGAATACGAGGTATACATGACACTTCGCAATGAATATTATACCTTATCGTAAAACATAGAAGAGAGATGCGATATCGCGTTTTAGGAAGCATTGGATCTCTATTGCTGCGATACGTAGACATCTGCAGACGCTATTTCCTAGCATGGAAGTGTCGCATTTACATTCTTTTGAAGTGAATACGAGGTATACATGACACTTCGCAATGAGTATTATATCTTATCATGAAACATAGGAATGGGGTGCTATATCGCGTTTTGAGAAGCATTAGAACTCTATTGCTACGATACGTAGACATCTGCAAGCGCTATTTCCTAGCATGGAAGTGTCGCATTTACATTCTTTTGAAGCGAATACGAGGTATACATGACACTTCGCAATGAATATTATATCTTATCATGAAACATAGGAATGAGGTGCTATATCGCCTTTTGAGAAGCGTTAGAGCTCTATTGCTACGATACGTAGACATTTGCAAACGCTATATCCTAGCATGGAAGTGTCTTATGTACGTTCTTTTGAAGTGAATACGAGGTATACATGATACTTCGCAATGAATATTATATCTTATCATGAAACATAGAAGTGAGATGCGATATCGCGTTCTGAGAAGCACTAGAACTCTATTGCTACGATACGTAGACATCTGCATACGCTATTTCCTAGGATGGAAGGGTCGCATTTACATTCTTTTGAAGTGAGTACGAGGTATACATAACATTCCATAATGAATATTATATCGTCTCATGAAACATAGCAGTGAGATGCGATATCGCGTTTTAAGAAGCATTAGAACTCTATTGCTACGACACGTAGACATCTGCAAACGCTATTTCCTAGCATGGAAGTGTCGCATTTACATTCTTTTGAAGTGAATACGAGGTATACATGACACTTCGCAATGAATATTATATCTTATCATGAAACATAGCAGTGAGATGCGATATCGCGTTTTAAGAAGCATTAGAACTCTATTGCTACGATACGTAGACATCTGCAAACGCTATTTCCTAGCATGGAAGTGTCGCATTTACATCCATTTGAAGTGAATACGAGGTATACATGACACTTCGTAATGAATATTATACCTTATCATGAAACATAGAAGAGTGATGCGATATCGCGTTTTAGGAAGCATTGGAACTCTATTGCTGCGATAAGTAGACATCTGCAAACGCTATTTCCTAGCATGGAAGTGTCGCATTTACATTCTTTTGATGTGAATACGAGATATACATGACACTTCGCAATGAATATTACATCTTCTCATGAAACATAGCAGTGAGATGCGATATCGCGTTTTAAGAAGCATTAGAACTCTATTGCTACGATACGTAGACATCTGCAAACGCTATTTCCTAGCATGGAAGTGTCGCATTTACATTCGTTTGAAGTGAATACGAGATATACATGACACTTCGCAATGAATATTATATCTTATCATGAAACATAGAAGTGAGTTGCGATATGGCATTTTAAGAATCATTAGAACTCTATTGTTTCGACACGTAATTATCTGGAAACGCTATTTCCTAGGAAGGAAGTGTCGCATTTACATCCTTTAGATGTGAATACGAGGTATACATGACACTTCGCAATGAATATTATACCTTATCGTGAAACATAGAACAGAGATGCGATATCGCGTTTTAGGAAGCATTGGAACTCTATTGCTGCGATACGTAGACATCTGCAAACGCTATTTCCTAGCATGGAAGTGTCGCATTAAATTCTTTTGAAGTGAATACGAGGTATACATGACACTTCGCAATGAGTATTATATCTTATCATGAAACATAGGAATGAGGTGCTATATCGCGTTTTGAGAAGCATTAGAACTCTATTGCTACGATACGTAGACATCTGCAAACGCTATTTCCTAGCATGGAAGTGTCGCATTTACATTCGTTTGAAGTGAATACGAGATATACATGACACTTCGCAATGAATATTATACCTTATCATGAAACATAGAAGAGTGATGCGATATCGCGTTTTAGGAAGCATTGGATCTCTATTACTGCGATACGTAGAAATCTGCAAACGCTATTTCCTAGCATGGAAGTGTCGCATTTACATTCTTTTGAAGTGAATACGAGGTATACATGACACTTCGCAATGAATATTATATCTTATCATGAAACATAGCAGTGAGATGCGATATCGCGTTTTAAGAAGCATTAGAACTCTATTGCTACGATACGCAGACATCTGCAAACGCTATTTCCTAGCATGGAAGTGTCGCATTTACATTCATTTGAAGTGAATACGAGGTATACATGACACTTCGAAATGAATATTATACCTTATCATGAAACATAGAAGAGTGATGCGATATCGCGTTTTAGGAAGCATTGGATCTCTATTGCTGCGATACGTAGACATCTGCAAACGCTATTTCCTAGCATGGAAGTGTCGCATTTACATTCTTTTGAAGTGAATACGAGGTATACATGACACTTCGCAATGAATATTATATCTTATCATGAAACATAGCAGTGAGATGCGATATCGCGTTTTAAGAAGCATTAGAACTCTATTGCTACGATACGCAGACATCTGCAAACGCCATTTCCTAGCATGGAAGTGTCGCATTTACATTCATTTGAAGTGAATACGAGGTATACATGACACTTCGAAATGATTATTATACCTTATCATGAAACATAGAAGAGTGATGCGATATCGCGTTTTAGGAAGCATTGGATCTCTATTGCTGCGATACGTAGACATCTGCAAACGCTATTTCCTAGCATGGAAGTGTCGCAATTACATTCTTTTGAAGTGAATACGAGGTATACATGACACTTCGCAATGAATATTATATCTTATCATGAAACATAGAAGTGAGATGCTATATCGCGTTTTGAGAAGCATTAGAACTCTATTGCTACGATACGTAGACGTCTGCAAACGCTATTTCCTAACATGGAAGTGTCGCATTTACATTCTTTTGAAGTGAATACGAGGTATACATGACACTTCGCAATGAATATTATACCTTATCGTAAAACATAGAAGAGAGATGCGATATCGCGTTTTAAGAAGCATTAGAACTCTATTGCTACGATACGTAGACATCTGCAAACGCTATTTCCTAGCATGGAAGTGTCGCATTTACATTCGTTTGAAGTGAATACGAGATATACATGACACTTCGTAATGAATATTATATCTTATCATGAAACATAGGAATGGGGTGCTATATCGCGTTTTGAGAAGCGTTAGAGCTCTATTGCTACGATACGTAGACATCTGCAAACGCTATTTCCTAGCATGGAAGTGTCTTATGTACGTTCTTTCGAAGTGAATACGAGGTATACATGACACTTCGCAATGAATATTATATCTTATCATGAAACATAGAAGTGAGAAGCGATATCGCGTTCTAAGAAGCACTAGAACTCTATTGCTACGATACGTAGACATCTGCATACGCTATTTCCTAGGATGGAAGGGTCGCATTTACATTCTTTTGAAGTGAGTACGAGGTATACATAACGCCCCATAATGAATATTATATCTTCTCATGAAACATAGCAGTGAGATGCGATATCGCGTTGTAAGAAGCATTAGAACTCTATTGCTACGACACGTAGACATCTGCGAACGCTATTTCCTAGCATGGAAGTGTCGCATTTACATTCTTTTGAAGTGAATACGAGGTATACATGACACTTCGCAATGAATATTATACCTTATCGTGAAACATAGAAGAGAGATGCGATATCGCGTTTTAGGAAGCATTGGAACACTATTGCTGCGATACGTAGACATCTGCAAACGCTATTTGCTAGCATGGAAGTGTCGCATTTACATTCTTTTGAAGTGAATACGAGGTATACATGACACTTCGCAATGAGTATTATATCTTATCATGAAACATAGGAATGGGGTGCTATATCGCGTTTTGAGAAGCATTAGAACTCTATTGCTACGATACGTAGACATCTGCAAAAGCTATTTCCTAGCATGGAAGTGTCGCATTTACATTCTTTTGAAGCGAATACGAGGTATACATGACACTTCGGAATGAATATTATACCTTATCATGAAACATAGAAGAGTGATGCGATATCGCGTTTTAGGAGGCATTGGAACTCTATTGCTGCGATACGTAGACATCTGCAAACGCTATTTCCTAGCATGGAAGTGTCGCATTTACATTCTTTTGATGTGAATACGAGATATACATGACACATCGCAATGAATATTATATCTTCTCATGAAACATAGCAGTGAGATGCGATATCGCGTTTTAAGAAGCATTAGAACTCTATTGCTACGATACGTAGACGTCTGCAAACGCTATTTCCTAACATGGAAGTGTCGCATTTACATTCTTTTGAAGTGAATACGAGGTATACATGACACTTCGCAATGAATATTATACCTTATCGTAAAACATAGAAGAGAGATGCGATATCGCGTTTTAGGAAGCATTGGATCTCTATTGCTGCGATACGTAGACATCTGCAAACGCTATTTCCTAGCATGGAAGTGTCGCATTTACATTCTTTTGAAGTGAATACGAGGTATACATGACACTTCGCAATGAGTATTATATCTTATCATGAAACATAGGAATGGGGTGCTATATCGCGTTTTGAGAAGCATTAGAACTCTATTGCTACGATACGTAGACATCTGCAAGCGCTATTTCCTAGCATGGAAGTGTCGCATTTACATTCTTTTGAAGCGAATACGAGGTATACATGACACTTCGCAATGAATATTATATCTTATCATGAAACATAGGAATGAGGTGCTATATCGCCTTTTGAGAAGCGTTAGAGCTCTATTGCTACGATACGTAGACATTTGCAAACGCTATTTCCTAGCATGGAAGTGTCTTATGTACGTTCTTTTGAAGTGAATACGAGGTATACATGATACTTCGCAATGAATATTATATCTTATCATGAAACATAGAAGTGAGATGCGATATCGCGTTCTAAGAAGCACTAGAACTCTATTGCTACGATACGTAGACATCTGCATACGCTATTTCCTAGGATGGAAGGGTCGCATTTACATTCTTTTGAAGTGAGTACGAGGTATACATAACACTCCATAATGAATATTATATCGTCTCATGAAACATAGCAGTGAGATGCGATATCGCGTTTTAAGAAGCATTAGAACTCTATTGCTACGACACGTAGACATCTGCAAACGCTATTTCCTAGCATGGAAGTGTCGCATTTACATTCTTTTGAAGTGAATACGAGGTATACATGACACTTCGCAATGAATATTATATCTTATCATGAAACATAGCAGTGAGATGCGATATCGCGTTTTAAGAAGCATTAGAACTCTATTGCTACGATACGTAGACATCTGCAAACGCTATTTCCTAGCATGGAAGTGTCGCATTTACATCCATTTGAAGTGAATACGAGGTATACATGACACTTCGTAATGAATATTATACCTTATCATGAAACATAGTAGAGTGATGCGATATCGCGTTTTAGGAAGCATTGGAACTCTATTGCTGCGATAAGTAGACATCTGCAAACGCTATTTCCTAGCATGGAAGTGTCGCATTTACATTCTTTTGATGTGAATACGAGATATACATGACACTTCGCAATGAATATTACATCTTCTCATGAAACATAGCAGTGAGATGCGATATCGCGTTTTAAGAAGCATTAGAACTCTATTGCTACGATACGTAGACATCTGCAAACGCTATTTCCTAGCATGGAAGTGTCGCATTTACATTCGTTTGAAGTGAATACGAGATATACATGACACTTCGCAATGAATATTATATCTTATCATGAAACATAGAAGTGAGTTGCGATATGGCATTTTAAGAATCATTAGAACTCTATTGTTTCGACACGTAATTATCTGGAAACGCTATTTCCTAGGAAGGAAGTGTCGCATTTACATCCTTTAGAAGTGAATACGAGGTATACATGACACTTCGCAATGAATATTATACCTTATCGTGAAACATAGAACAGAGATGCGATATCGCGTTTTAGGAAGCATTGGAACTCTATTGCTGCGATACGTAGACATCTGCAAACGCTATTTCCTAGCATGGAAGTGTCGCATTAAATTCTTTTGAAGTGAATACGAGGTATACATGACACTTCGCAATGAGTATTATATCTTATCATGAAACATAGGAATGAGGTGCTATATCGCGTTTTGAGAAGCATTAGAACTCTATTGCTACGATACGTAGACATCTGCAAACGCTATTTCCTAGCATGGAAGTGTCGCATTTACATTCGTTTGAAGTGAATACGAGATATACATGACACTTCGCAATGAATATTATACCTTATCATGAAACATAGAAGAGTGATGCGATATCGCGTTTTAGGAAGCATTGGATCTCTATTACTGCGATACGTAGACATCTGCAAACGCTATTTCCTAGCATGGAAGTGTCGCATTTACATTCTTTTGAAGTGAATACGAGGTATACATGACACTTCGCAATGAATATTATATCTTATCATGAAACATAGAAGTGAGTTGCGATATGGCATTTTAAGAATCATTAGAACTCTATTGTTTCGACACGTAATTATCTGGAAACGCTATTTCCTAGGAAGGAAGTGTCGCATTTACATTCTTTTGAAGTGAATACGAGGTATACTTCACACTTCGCAATGAGTATTATATCTTATCATGAAACATAGGAATGAGGTGCTATATCGCGTTTTGGGAAGCATTAGAACTCTATTGCTGCGATACGTAGACATCTGCAAACGCTATTTCCTAGCATGGAAGTGTCGCATTTACATTCTTTTGAAGTGAATACGAGGTATACATGACACTTCGCAATGAGTATTATATCTTATCATGAAACATAGGAATGAGGTGCTATATCGCGTTTTAAGAAGCATTAGAACTCTGTTGCTACGATACGTAGACACCTGCAAACGCTATTTCCTAGCATGGAAGTGTCGCATTTACATCCATTTGAAGTGAATACGAGGTATACATGACACTTCGTAATGAATATTATACCTTATCATGAAACATAGAAGAGTGATGCGATATCGCGTTTTAGGAAGCATTGGAACTCTATTGCTGCGATAAGTAGACATCTGCAAACGCTATTTCCTAGCATGGAAGTGTCGCATTTACATTCCTTTGATGTGAATACGAGATATGCATGACACTTCGCAATGAATATTATATCTTTTCATGAAACATAGCAGTGGGATGCGATATCGCGTTTTAAGAAGCATTAGAACTCTATTGCTACGATACGTGGACATCTGCAAACGCTATTTCCTAGCATGGAAGTGTCGCATTTACATTCGTTTGAAGTGAATACGAGATATACATGACACTTCGCAATGAATATCATATCTTATCATGAAACATAGAAGTGAGTTGCGATATGGCATTTTAAGAATCATTAGAACTCTATTGTTTCGACACGTAATTATCTGGAAACGCTATTTCCTAGCATGGAAGTGTCGCATTTACATTCTTTTGAAGTGAATACGAGGTATACATGACATTTCGCAATGAGTATTATATCTTATCATGAAACATAGGAATGAGGTGCTATATCAAGTTTTGAGAAGCATTAGAACTCTATTGCCTATATACGTAGACACCTGCAAACTCTATTTCCTAGCAAGGAAATTTCGCACTTACATTCCACTGAAGTGAATTCGAGGTAAACATAACATTATACAATGAATATTATATCTTATTACGAAACATAGAAATGAAATACGACATCTCGTTTTAAGAAGCATTAGTACTCTATTGCTGTGATACGTAGACATCTGCAAACAATATTTCCTAGCAAGGAAGTGTCGCATTTACATTCTTGTGAAGTGTAATCGAGGTATACATGACACTTCGCAATGAATATTATATCTTATCATGAAACATAGAAGTGTGATGCGATATCGCGTTTTAAGAAGCATTAGAACTCTATTGCTACGATACGTAGACATCTGCAAACGCTATTTCCTAGCATGGAAGTGTCGCAATTAAATTCGTTTGAAGTGAATACGAGATATACATGACACTTCGTAATGAATATTATATCTTATCATGAAACATAGAAGTGAGATGCTATATCGCGTTTTGAGAAGCATTAGAACTCTATTGCTACGATACGTAGACATCTGCAAACGCTATTTCCTAACATGGAAGTGCCGCATTTACATTCTTTTGAAGTGAATACGAGGTATACATGACACTTCGCAATGAATATTATACCTTATCGTAAAACATAGAAGAGAGATTGCGATATCGCGTTCTAAGAAGCACTAGAACTCTATTGCTACGATACGTAGACATCTGCATACGCTATTTCCTAGGATGGAAGGGTCGCATTTACATTCTTTTGAAGTGAGTACGAGGTATACATAACACTCCATAATGAATATTATATCGTCTCATGAAACATAGCAGTGAGATGCGATATCGCGTTTTAAGAAGCATTAGAACTCTATTGCTACGACACGTAGACATCTGCAAACGCTATTTCCTAGCATGGAAGTGTCGCATTTACATTCTTTTGAAGCGAATACGAGGTATACATGACACTTCGCAATGAATATTATATCTTATCATGAAACATAGGAATGAGGTGCTATATCGCGTTTTGAGAAGCGTTAGAGCTCTATTGCTACGATACGTAGACATCTGCAAACGCTATTTCCTAGCATGGAAGTGTCTTATGTACGTTCTTTTGAAGTGAATACGAGGTATACATGACACTTCGCAATGAATATTATATCTTATCATGAAACATAGAAGTGAGATGCGATATCGCGTTCTAAGAAGCACTAGAACTCTATTGCTACGATACGTAGACATCTGCATATGCTATTTCCTAGGATGGAAGGGTCGCATTTACATTCTTTTGAAGTGAGTACGAGGTATACATAACACTCCATAATGAATATTATATCTTCTCATGAAACATAGCAGTGTGATGCGATATCGCGTTGTAAGAAGCATTAGAACTCTATTGCTACGACACGTAGACATCTGCAAACGCTATTTCCTAGCATGGAAGTGTCGCATTTACATTCTTTTGAAGTGAATACGAGGTATACATGACACTTCGCAATGAATATTATACCTTATCGTGAAACATAGAAGAGAGATGCGATATCGCGTTTTAGGAAGCATTGGAACTCTATTGCTGCGATACGTAGACATCTGCAAACGCTATTTGCTAGCATGGAAGTGTCGCATTTACATTCTTTTGAAGTGAATACGAGGTATACATGACACTTCGCAATGAGTATTATATCTTATCATGAAACATAGGAATGGGGTGCTATATCGCGTTTTGAGAAGCATTAGAACTCTATTGCTACGATACGCAGACATCTGCAAACGCTATTTCCTAGCATGGAAGTGTCGCATTTACATTCTTTTGAAGCGAATACGAGGTATACATGACACTTCGCAATGAATATTATATCTTATCATGAAACATAGGAATGAGGTGCTATATCGCATTTTGAGAAGCGTTAGAGCTCTATTGCTACGATACGTAGACATCTGCAAACGCTATTTCCTAGCATGGAAGTGTCTTATGTACGTTCTTTTGAAGTGAATACGAGGTATACATGACACTTCGCAATGAATATTATATCTTATCATGAAACATAGAAGTGAGATGCGATATCGCGTTCTAAGAAGCACTAGAACTCTATTGCTACGATACGTAGACATCTGCATACGCTATTTCCTAGGATGGAAGGGTCGCATTTACATTCTTTTGAAGTGAGTACGAGATATACATAACACTCCATAATGAATATTATATCTTCTCATGAAACATAGCAGTGTGATGCGATATCGCGTTGTAAGAAGCATTAGAACTCTATTGCTACGACACGTAGACATCTGCAAACGCTATTTCCTAGCATGGAAGTGTCGCATTTACATTCTTTTGAAGTGAATACGAGGTATACATGACACTTCGCAATGAATATTATACCTTATCGTGAAACATAGAAGAGAGATGCGATATCGCGTTTTAGGAAGCATTGGAACTCTATTGCTGCGATACGTAGACATCTGCAAACGCTATTTGCTAGCATGGAAGTGTCGCATTTACATTCTTTTGAAGTGAATACGAGGTATACATGACACTTCGCAATGAGTATTATATCTTATCATGAAACATAGGAATGAGGTGCTATATCGCGTTTTAAGAAGCATTAGAACTCTGTTGCTACGATACGTAGACACCTGCAAACGCTATTTCCTAGCATGGAAGTGTCGCATTTACATCCATTTGAAGTGAATACGAGGTATACATGACACTTCGTAATGAATATTATACCTTATCATGAAACATAGAAGAGTGATGCGATATCGCGTTTTAGGAAGCATTGGAACTCTATTGCTGCGATAAGTAGACATCTGCAAACGCTATTTCCTAGCATGGAAGTGTCGCATTTACATTCCTTTGATGTGAATACGAGATATGCATGACACTTCGCAATGAATATTATATCTTCTCATGAAACATAGCAGTGAGATGCGATATCGCGTTTTAAGAAGCATTAGAACTCTATTGCTACGATACGTGGACATCTGCAAACGCTATTTCCTAGCATGGAAGTGTCGCATTTACATTCGTTTGAAGTGAATACGAGATATACATGACACTTCGCAATGAATATCATATCTTATCATGAAACATAGAAGTGAGTTGCGATATGGCATTTTAAGAATCATTAGAACTCTATTGTTTCGACACGTAATTATCTGGAAACGCTATTTCCTAGGAAGGAAGTGTCGCATTTACATCCTTCAGAAGTGAATACGAGGTATACATGACACTTCGCAATGAATATTATACCTTATCGTGAAACATAGAACAGAGATGCGATATCGCGTTTTAGGAAGCATTGGAACTCTATTGCTGCGATACGTAGACATCTGCAAACGCTATTTCCTAGCATGGAAGTGTCGCATTTACATTCTTTTGAAGTGAGTACGAGGTATACATGACACTTCGCAATGAGTATTATATCTTATCATGAAACATAGGAATGAGGTGCTATATCGCGTTTTGAGAAGCATTAGAACTCTATTGCTACGATACGTAGACATCTGCAAACGCTATTTCCTAGCATGGAAGTGTCGCATTTACATTCGTTTGAAGTGAATACGAGATATACATGACACTTCGCAATGAATATTATACCTTATCATGAAACATAGAAGAGTGATGCGATATCGCGTTTTAGGAAGCATTGGATCTCTATTCCTGCGATACGTAGACATCTGCAAACGCTATTTCCTAGCATGGAAGTGTCGCATTTACATTCTTTTGAAGTGAATACGAGGTATACATGACACTTCGCAATGAGTATTATATCTTATCATGAAACATAGGAATGGGGCGCTATATCGCGTTTTGAGAATCATTAGAACTCTATTGCTACGATACGTAGACATCTGCAAGCGCTATTTCCTAGCATGGAAGTGTCGCATTTACATTCTTTTGAAGCGAATACGAGGTATACATGACACTTCGCAATGAATATTATATCTTATCATGAAACATAGGAATGAGGTGCTATATCGCGTTTTGAGAAGCGTTAGAGCTCTATTGCTACGATACGTAGACATCTGCAATCGCTATTTCCTAGCATGGAAGTGTCTTATGTACGTTCTTTTGAAGTGAATACGAGGTATACATGACACTTCGCAATGAATATTATATCTTATCATGAAACATAGAAGTGAGATGCGATATCGCGTTCTAAGAAGCACTAGAACTCTATTGCTACGATACGTAGACATCTTCATACGCTATTTCCTAGGATGGTAGGGTCGCATTTACATTCGTTTGAAGTGAGTACGAGGTATACATAACACTCCATAATGAATATTATATCGTCTCATGAAACATAGCAGTGAGATGCGATATCGCGTTTTAAGAAGCATTAGAACTCTATTGCTACGACACGTAGATATCTGCAAACGCTATTTCCTAGCATGGAAGTGTCGCATTTACATTCTTTTGAAGCGAATACGAGGTATACATGACACTTCGCAATGAATATTATATCTTATCATGAAACATAGGAATGAGGTGCTATATCGCGTTTTGAGAAGCGTTAGAGCTCTATTGCTACGATACGTAGACATCTGCAAACGCTATTTCCTAGCATGGAAGTGTCTTATGTACGTTCTTTTGAAGTGAATACGAGGTATACATGACACTTCGCAATGAATATTATATCTTATCATGAAACATGGAAGTGAGATGCGATATCGCGTTCTAAGAAGCACTAGAACTCTATTGCTACGATACGTAGACATCTGCATATGCTATTTCCTAGGATGGAAGGGTCGCATTTACATTCTTTTGAAGTGAGTACGAGGTATACATAACACTCCATAATGAATATTATATCTTCTCATGAAACATAGCAGTGTGATGCGATATCGCGTTGTAAGAAGCATTAGAACTCTATTGCTACGATACGCAGACATCTGCAAACGCTATTTCCTAGCATGGAAGTGTCGCATTTACATTCTTTTGAAGTGAATACGAGGTATACATGACACTTCGCAATGAATATTATACCTTATCATGAAACATAGAAGTGAGATGCGATATCGCGTTCTAAGAAGCACTAGAACTCTATTGCTACGATACGTAGACATCTGCATACGCTATTTCCTAGGATGGAAGGGTCGCATTTACATTCTTTTGAAGTGAGTACGAGATATACATAACACTCCATAATGAATATTATATCTTCTCATGAAACATAGCAGTGTGATGCGATATCGCGTTGTAAGAAGCATTAGAACTCTATTGCTACGACACGTAGACATCTGCAAACGCTATTTCCTAGCATGGAAGTGTCGCATTTACATTCTTTTGAAGTGAATACGAGGTATACATGACACTTCGCAATGAATATTATACCTTATCGTGAAACATAGAAGAGAGATGCGATATCGCGTTTTAGGAAGCATTGGAACTCTATTGCTGCGATACGTAGACATCTGCAAACGCTATTTGCTAGCATGGAAGTGTCGCATTTACATTCTTTTGAAGTGAATACGAGGTATACATGACACTTCGCAATGAGTATTATATCTTATCATGAAACATAGGAATGAGGTGCTATATCGCGTTTTAAGAAGCATTAGAACTCTGTTGCTACGATACGTAGACACCTGCAAACGCTATTTCCTAGCATGGAAGTGTCGCATTTACATCCATTTGAAGTGAATACGAGGTATACATGACACTTCGTAATGAATATTATACCTTATCATGAAACATAGAAGAGTGATGCGATATCGCGTTTTAGGAAGCATTGGAACTCTATTGCTGCGATAAGTAGACATCTGCAAACGCTATTTCCTAGCATGGAAGTGTCGCATTTACATTCCTTTGATGTGAATACGAGATATGCATGACACTTCGCAATGAATATTATATCTTCTCATGAAACATAGCAGTGAGATGCGATATCGCGTTTTAAGAAGCATTAGAACTCTATTGCTACGATACGTGGACATCTGCAAACGCTATTTCCTAGCATGGAAGTGTCGCATTTACATTCTTTTGAAGTGAGTACGAGGTATACATGACACTTCGCAATGAGTATTATATCTTATCATGAAACATAGGAATGAGGTGCTATATCGCGTTTTGAGAAGCATTAGAACTCTATTGCTACGATACGTAGACATCTGCAAACCGCTATTTCCTAGCATGGAAGTGTCGCATTTACATTCGTTGAAGTGAATACGAGATATACATGACACTTCGCAATGAATATTATACCTTATCATGAAACATAGAAGAGTGATGCGATATCGCGTTTTAGGAAGCATTGGATCTCTATTGCTGCGATACGTAGACATCTGCAAACGCTATTTCCTAGCATGGAAGTGTCGCATTTACATTCTTTTGAAGTGAATACGAGGTATACATGACACTTCGCAATGAGTATTATATCTTATCATGAAACATAGGAATGGGGCGCTATATCGCGTTTTGAGAATCATTAGAACTCTATTGCTACGATACGTAGACATCTGCAAGCGCTATTTCCTAGCATGGAAGTGTCGCATTTACATTCTTTTGAAGCGAATACGAGGTATACATGACACTTCGCAATGAATATTATATCTTATCATGAAACATAGGAATGAGGTGCTATATCGCGTTTTGAGAAGCGTTAGAGCTCTATTGCTACGATACGTAGACATCTGCAATCGCTATTTCCTAGCATGGAAGTGTCTTATGTACGTTCTTTTGAAGTGAATACGAGGTATACATGACACTTCGCAATGAATATTATATCTTATCATGAAACATAGAAGTGAGATGCGATATCGCGTTCTAAGAAGCACTAGAACTCTATTGCTACGATACGTAGACATCTGCATACGCTATTTCCTAGGATGGAAGGGTCGCATTTACATTCGTTTGAAGTGAGTACGAGTATACATAACACTCCATAATGAATATTATATCGTCTCATGAAACATAGCAGTGAGATGCGATATCGCGTTTTAAGAAGCATTAGAACTCTATTGCTACGACACGTAGATATCTGCAAACGCTATTTCCTAGCATGGAAGTGTCGCATTTACATTCTTTTGAAGCGAATACGAGGTATACATGACACTTCGCAATGAATATTATATCTTATCATGAAACATAGGAATGAGGTGCTATATCGCGTTTTGAGAAGCGTTAGAGCTCTATTGCTACGATACGTAGACATCTGCAAACGCTATTTCCTAGCATGGAAGTGTCTTATGTACGTTCTTTTGAAGTGAATACGAGGTATACATGACACTTCGCAATGAATATTATATCTTATCATGAAACATGGAAGTGAGATGCGATATCGCGTTCTAAGAAGCACTAGAACTCTATTGCTACGATACGTAGACATCTGCATATGCTATTTCCTAGGATGGAAGGGTCGCATTTACATTCTTTGAAGTGAGTACGAGGTATACATAACACTCCATAATGAATATTATATCTTCTCATGAAAACATAGCAGTGTGATGCGATATCGCGTTGAAAGAAGCATTAGAACTCTATTGCTACGATACGCAGACATCTGCAAACGCTATTTCCTAGCATGGAAGTGTCGCATTTACATTCTTTTGAAGTGAATACGAGGTATACATGACACTTCGCAATGAATATTATACCTTATCGTGAAACATAGAAGAGAGATGCGATATCGCGTTTTAGGAAGCATTGGAACTCTATTGCTGCGATACGTAGACAAATGCAAAAGCTATTTGCTAGCATGGAAGTGTCGCATTTACATTCTTTTGAAGTGAATACGAGGTATACATGACACTTCGCAATGAGTATTATATCTTATCATGAAACATAAGAATGGGGTGCTATATCGCGTTTTGAGAAGCATTAGAACTCTATTGCTACGATACGTAGACATCTGCAAAAGCTATTTCCTAGCATGGAAGTGTCGCATTTACATTCTTTTGATGCGAATACGAGGTATACATGACACTTCGCAATGAATATTATAACTTATCATGAAACATAGGAATGAGGTGCTATATCGCTGTTTGAGAAGCGTTAGAGCTCTATTGCTACGATACGTAGACATCTGCAAACGCTATTTCCTAGCATGGAAGTGTCTTATGTACGTTCTTTTGAAGTGAATACGAGGTATACATGACACTTCGCAATGAATATTATATCTTATCATGAAACATAGAAGTGAGATGCGATATCGCGTTCTAAGAAGCACTAGAACTCTATTGCTACGATACGTAGACATCTGCATACGCTATTTCCTAGGATGGAAGGGTCGCATTTACATTCTTTTGAAGTGAATTCGAGGAATACATGACACTTCGCAATGAATATTATATCTTATCATGAAACATAGGAATGTGGTGCTATATCGCGTTTTGAGAAGCGTTAGAGCTCTATTGCTACGATACGTAGACATCTGCAAACGCTATTTCCTAGCATGGAAGTGTCTTATGTACGTTCTTTTGAAGTAAATACGAGGTATACATGACACTTCGCAATGAATATTATATCTTCTCATGAAACATAGCAGTGAGATGCGATATCGCGTTTTAAGAAGCATTAGAACTCTATTGCTACGATACGTAGACATCTGCAAACGCTATTTCCTAGCATGGAAGTGTCGCATTTACATTCGTTTGAAGTGAATACGAGATATACATGACACTTCGCAATGAATATTATATCTTATCATGAAACATAGAAGTGAGTTGCGATATGGCATTTTAAGAATCATTAGAACTCTATTGTTTCGACACGTAATTATCTGGAAACGCTATTTCCTAGGAAGGAAGTGTCGCATTTACATCCTTTAGAAGTGAATACGAGGTATACATGACACTTCGCAATGAATATTATACCTTATCGTGAAACATAGAACAGAGATGCGATATCGCGTTTTAGGAAGCATTGGAACTCTATTGCTGCGATACGTAGACATCTGCAAACGCTATTTCCTAGCATGGAAGTGTCGCATTTACATTCTTTTGAAGTGAATACGAGGTATACATGACACTTCGCAATGAATATTATATCTTATCATGAAACATAGCAGTGAGATGCGATATCGCGTTTTAAGAAGCATTAGAACTCTATTGCTACGATACGCAGACATCTGCAAACGCTATTTCCTAGCATGGAAGTGTCGCATTTACATTCATTTGAAGTGAATACGAGGTATACATGACACTTCGAAATGAATATTATACCTTATCATGAAACATAGAAGAGTGATGCGATATCGCGTTTTAGGAAGCATTGGATCTCTATTGCTGCGATACGTAGACATCTGCAAACGCTATTTCCTAGCATGGAAGTGTCGCAATTACATTCTTTTGAAGTGAATACGAGGTATACATGACACTTCGCAATGAATATTATATCTTATCATGAAACATAGAAGTGAGATGCTATATCGCGTTTTGAGAAGCATTAGAACTCTATTGCTACGATACGTAGACGTCTGCAAACGCTATTTCCTAACATGGAAGTGTCGCATTTACATTCTTTTGAAGTGAATACGAGGTATACATGACACTTCGCAATGAATATTATACCTTATCGTAAACATAGAAGAGAGATGCGATATCGCGTTTTAGGAAGCATTGGATCTCTATTGCTGCGATACGTAGACATCTGCAAACGCTATTTCCTAGCATGGAAGTGTCGCATTTACATTCTTTTGAAGTGAATACGAGGTATACATGACACTTCGCAATGAGTATTATATCTTATCATGAAACATAGGAATGGGGTGCTATATCGCGTTTTGAGAAGCATTAGAACTCTATTGCTACGATACGTAGACATCTGCAAGCGCTATTTCCTAGCATGGAAGTGTCGCATTTACATTCTTTTGAAGCGAATACGAGGTATACATGGCACTTCGCAATGAATATTATATCTTATCATGAAACATAGGAATGAGGTGCTATAT